>NC_060919.1:8369896-8472268 GCF_021234035.1 Daphnia pulicaria | reverse complement strand
ATCATTATCAGGCCTTTGTAGATTCAATTCCTATCGCTTTTAATGGTCTTATTGCGCCTTCTCTTTCTCATTATCGGAGTTGTTAATGAACTGAACGTCTTCCGAATGACCCAGAAGGAATAATAAGAGCTGCATTCCACCTTAATCACGAATTCGCCGGAGCCAATAGGCGCGTCTGTGCACACCACCATTTCCTTTTTTTTTTTAAACTAGTAAATTTCCACGTCTCTGCATAAATCATCGGAGCGCTTAACAGCAGCAGCAAAGCAACTGGGTCAACTTCGGAATCACTTGTTATTCACTCCCGGTTGCGGGGATGATTGCGTCATTGTGTCTTTGTGTGTGTGTGTGTGTGTGAACCGTTTTTATTTTATTTTTTTATTTTTTATTACACACAATGTCGTCGTCAAGTGTTTGGCTGATATCTTCCTCTACCCCACCCTCCTCATGTTGGAGAGGTTTCAGCCAAAGTCCTTTTTTTCACTTTGATCATTTGAAGGGAAATGGGCCTGTCGGTGGTGGTGGTGGTGAGCACGGTGGCTGGGTCCTATCGTCGCGTTGCATGGCGTCTAACGTCGAAAGCGTGACTGCGTCCGCTCTCGCATCGCAGGAGGCGGTTAGGCAACGTGCTGCACACGTCGTCCCAGTGATCGATGCCTAAAGACGGTCGCCAGGATTGGCGCGATTCCCAGGCAAAGAAAAGGAGGGCAAGAGAAAGAGACGAGGAACGCCCCAGACTATACCGTCTAATGGTGGCACAGCCAAGGCTCGTAAAACCCAGAAGTGGCTGCAGGGATTGCTGCGACTGCCATTGCTGCGACTCTGGACAAGGAAATTGTACAGGTCGCCATTGTTCTGGAACGACGACGAAGACGCTGGGTAGTGGTGTTGTGTTATCTTTCAATATCACTTTCGTCCAGCGCCACGAGTGGGGGAGGGGGGGGGGGGCAGGAATGTACGTAATATCGGTCGACTTTGAGTGCAACAAGACCCTCACGTCGTCTTAACTGGTCGTGTCGAGTTCTTTTTATTTAATCATAGAAAAGCTAAAAAAGAAAAGAAAAAAGAGAGAAAAATACCAGTTGCCGTGTAATCATATCGTCGTCGGCAAATAATAGGCGCAGGAGTCAAACAGTTGCGGATCGAGTTTCCCTCCTCTTTGATTTGGGTCTGTTGGAAATCATGGAGCGATCGGCAATCATTGTCGTTATTATATACAGCCGCCGGTTGGACACGGGAGAAAAGAGTTTGTCCTTGTCTTCTACTGCGACCAATGTCGAAATGGACAGTGGTGACAAAAAGTAGGACGGGTCCAAAAACTTGTCGTCAAACTACACGACTTGGTGTACGTATACGAAAAAAAGCTCCGAAAACAATCAAAGTCGTCAAAAAGAAAAGAAAACAAAAAGATCTTTGATGCGTTTTCGATATATATTTTCTTGTTCATCCACTTCGTCTTCGAATGGGATGCGATTATGGGACGGACAAAGCTCGGCCCGTTTCCACGCCATGTGAATTTATTGATCCACCTATTCCACCCATTCGAAGAAGGAGAGAGAGAGAAAGAAAGAAAGGCATCTTTCTTTTTCTTTCTTTCTTTTTTCCTGGACGGATTTTGTTTCCACAGGGGGGAAGGAGAAGAAGAAGCAGTAGCGTGCGCGCGCGCGCGCATGCACGCACGCACACACGCACGCAAAGTTTCACCAATTCAAAAGTCAGAAAAACCAGAGAGAGAGAGAGAGAGAGAGAGAGACTTTTGGTTGATCTCTTTTTCAATTCCTCGTAGTGGTGCGTGCCGCTTTGCGAGCTTCGACTCTTATACAACCGAACCGCTCCAGATGGCGTTTTTACTCTTCCGATAAACGGTAAACCGACGGTCGTTTCCGCCCTCCACCCATCACCAATTATCCCCCTCTCCCCCCGCCGCCGTTATGTTATTGACGTCCATGCTTCATATGTAGCCGACAAGCAGATTATTGATGAAATGAGTTGCACCACAGTCCGGCACCAATTGATGCTGATTAGTATGGGCGGTCATGAAATCCATTGGAACAAACAGAGACAACGCCTGCCTGGCTCATGAATTTTGGGGAAAATGCTGCTCATCAAAACCGAGTGTGTCTCTGTTGGTATAAATACATGGACCCTCTTATCCTTTGCAACAGGTGCCGGTGGCCCCCAAGTACATTCCAGCCACACCCACTCTGTTCTTATTCTTTTTTGTTTTAAAAAAAAAAAAGGCTTTTACTTAAAGAGAATTCGTGGAAATGATAATTGTCTGTGTGTGTGTGCAGCCGTTCAAAGTGCATCCCTCAGCCGCGTGAATTAATGATTTCATTTGGATTGTCTTAACAGATTTCCAGAAACTGGAACGAGAGGCCCGCATCTGCCGCAAACTTCAGCACCCCAATATCGGTAAGGTGGATTCTCTGTCGCCCAATTGGCATCACAGCACATAACCATGATGCATTTTTTAATCATTGTAGTCTACAATTAACTCCCTTAAATAATACTGTCACGGAATGTGTGTAAGTTCTTCACCTGTGCTCTTTTTTTTCCAACCCCCTTTGTTTTGTTATCGGCGGATAGCTACACATGAACCTTATGGTGGTCATTGGCGAGGGAAGGGTGATCAAGCTTTGCGTATGTATTGCCTCTTTATCAACCCGAATGTGTTTAAGCTTGTCTTGATAGTAAAAAAAAAAAAAAAAAAAAAAAGATTTGTAGACGGAAATTTTCAATGTTACAAAATAAATCACTACTTCATTTTGGATGTTTTCTGTGAGCGAGACCGATGGGTGCGAGAGCCATCTGTCGGTCTGTTGTAATGTTGATGGACTTGGCTGTGTGGTTCCGATGGCGGCGACCAAGTAAACCCCCATCCCCCATCCCCCCCCCCCCCCCACTCACTCGATCCTAAATCCTAACCCACAGTCACACGGAAGTTAAACGAGCCACACAGGAAGGTTTTTGATTAAACGGAACGTCAGAAAAAAGAAATGGGTACGAAAATTTCGTCGGAAGAGAAATCGAGGTACATTTAGAGCAGCGGAGACGGTTGGTGTCGACACCAACGACTGGAAACTTGGCCTGGTGGCATGTCTTTTCTTCTATCCTATCTCCCATCCACCCTCTCATTTCCGACTTGCCACCCTCTTTTCGATCCATCTCTCCCTCTCCCACTGTCTGGTGGTTCTTCAGTTGAGTCCTTCTCTCTCTCTCTCTCTCTCGCTGTGTGGCAATCGATAAATCAATAGTCATAGCGGGTCGGGCAACAGCGCACCGAGGGGAAACAGACAGACGGGAGAGCCGGAGAGCGCATCAGCAATAGAAGCACGAACGGCTGGTTGACTACTACTCTCCTAGTTCCCATCGTCTGCGATTTCTCCTGTTTTCCCCCTTTCTTTCGGGGAGTCACCTGATTAATGTAACAGTTGTCGGATGACATCGAAATTGTTTTACAGGACAAGTGGAATGAGTAGGGTTTTTTTTAGAGGGGGGAGGGGAAGTAATACCATCCCGGGACTGAGCCATTTCAGCCCTGCTGGGCCCTGTCTTATAAGCTATATAGACTCTGAATTGATGCAGCTAAAAAAAAGTCCTTTGTCATTATTATAACAGCAGCAGCAGTCGTTATGTAGTAGACCCCCCTCCCTCTTCCCCGGTGGGAGGTTGGGGGACCTGTTGCTGCTTGACAAAGTCGGTCGTTGGTTTCCCGGATTGATGTTGGCGATGCGAGACAAATTTTCGTGTGTCGTCTATATAAACAGTTTTATTTTTTCTACGTCGAGAGAAATTCGATAAAAAAATTCATTTGTTTTCCTTCTTTTGCGTAGATTGTGTTTAGTTTTGGAAGGCCTTGGTGTTTTTTTTTTTTTTTTTTTATTTTATTTTTTCTTCAATTTTGTATAGCTAGTATTGATTTCTATTGTTTGTCGCCATCAATTAAAATGTCTCTTGTTTCTTGGTTTTGCTTTGGTTTCTTTATTGATTTCTGGCGCTGGCAGTTCGACTCCACGACAGCATACAGGAGGAGAGCTTTCATTACCTCGTATTCGACCTGTAAGTAGACCGTCAAAAGTGCAAGTCAATGGCTGTGCTAATGATTATTCCTTGGCGCCCTCTTTTCTCCAGTGTGACGGGCGGCGAACTCTTCGAGGACATCGTTGCCCGCGAATTCTACAGCGAAGCCGATGCGTCGCACTGCATCCAACAGATTTTGGAGAGCGTCAACCATTGTCACCAAAACGGCGTCGTTCACAGGGATCTCAAGGTGAAATGGGCCCCCGTCTGTTTCAATTGATTCATTATATCATTGCCAAGGGGATGGGGGTTTATCTATAGCATCACACTATGTAGTACAGTATTTGAATCACACAATCATTATCATATACCCGACGAGCCCCGCCGACTGGAAATCTCTCTTGGCTGCTGCTGCTGCTAATTCCAGCAATTTTCCCCCTCTTGTTACATAGTGGATGGTAGACACTCTGGGGGGAGGGAAATGTGGACAAATCAGATCGATATCTCACATCTACATGCGACTCGATCCTGCTGCTCTAGACATACGGAGGGGTAGTTTGTGCGATACACAGCCAACGTCTGAGCTAGAGAGCCATCCTCCCTTTTTTCTCAAGTTTACTTTTTCATTGATATCTTTGACTTTGGTTCTCTTTATGCTGCTGCTGCTGCTTCTGCTGCTGCATCAAAGTGCTTCTAGCTCAATCCAATCAACCGTATTGAGCTGGCGTAGGCTCTCTTCTCTCTCTCTCTCCATCTCTATGGCTGGACGGCCTTTCTGATTCCCCTCTTGGCGGCCATAGTGAAACTCTTCCTGCCTCCGTCTCCCAAACGCGCGCATACTATTTACTTGCATCACTCGCTCTCTCTCCCTCTCTCTCTCTCGCTTGCATATAGAGATTCAATCAATCTTGGCTGTCTTGCCGGATGGAAACGCGCGGGCGCGTCGGAAAGAGCTGCCGCAACGGTGCAGCCAGCCAGCCGCCACCGCCGCACCAGAAAAAAAAAGACGGCCAGATCTCTATTATCCAATAAAGCATAAAAGCGTAGTAGTAGTACTCTATTTTCCCTCTAGGAGCATAATTTAAGTTTTTTTGCTCCATTTTTTCTTCTTCTTTTGCACCGTATTGCACTTGAATTATGGCCTCCATGCAGGAAAGATACGATCAATGAATCACATATGTCTGCTGAACCAGGTGTCTCTCCACCACTGGTTTATATAGAACACAAAGTTTCTAGAGAGAGAGAGAGAGTAGTAGCCCCTATCCGGATCTATTTCAAGGTTTTTTATAATGGAAGCAACCAGCAGCGACTGCTCACTGAAAAGCTCAGTAATAGATATCCGAAATCTTTCATCGTTTTTCCCCCATTCTTAATAATAATATTATAAATCAGTTTTCAAATCTCCCGGGTTTTTTTCCCCGGGTTTTTTCGGCTTTGATTTATTTGCATTTGTCCTTGGGAGATTTCCGCTTGTCGATTTCACTCCGAATATTTCTTTCTTAAAAATGACAAAATACTATAATCGTTTTTTTTCCCCCTTATTTTCATTGGATGGCCTGTCACGATCGCTCTCGTCTCCTTCCAGCCGGAAAATCTGCTCCTGGCCAGCAAAGCCAAAGGAGCCGCAGTCAAGTTGGCCGACTTTGGTCTGGCCATTGAAGTTCAGGGCGAACAGCAAGCCTGGTTCGGTAAGTTTCTCATCCGGTCTTCTTCATTTAAAGTCTATTTCTTTTTTGTCTTATTTCTTTGATATATTTGCGCTGTGTGTAACAATCACTCGGCCCATGGCAACAACAGCTAGGAATAGTGAATTTATTTAAGGCCCTCAATCTCATCGGGGCGGAACTTTCTGTTATTCAGCATTGTCTTTGAATTACTTACACTGGTTGAGAGAAGGGGAAAATCGAAACGGTTCGCCCCCTATTAAGTGTAGGAAAGAAGCCAATGCAAATTGCCATGAATAATATAAAGAAGTAAACGATATGGCTATATATGATGCTTATGGAGTTGTAGTTGGAACTTTTGAAAAAATCAAAATCAATAACGGCCAAAAAGGAGCTGGCCGAAAATTGCGCTTCTTTGGGGGATTATACAAAGTCGACTGACGTTTATGGGATGACGTCACGGCGCGATATACATATAATGAAGATGAACTTTGTGTGCAGCTAATGTGAAATCTATTTTTGGGGTCTTTGGAAAACGATGACAGGCTTCGCTGGAACGCCCGGATACCTGTCCCCAGAGGTGCTGAAGAAGGAGCCTTACGGGAAACCTGTGGATATCTGGGCTTGCGGTATGTTGCTGAGTTAATCTTCAGTGGCTAACTCGATTAATAAATCAGTTTGGAAAATATCCAAAGAATACTAATCCCGTTTTGTTTTCCCCTACGCCAAATTATAGGTGTGATTCTGTACATTTTATTGGTTGGATACCCGCCGTTCTGGGATGAGGACCAGCATCGATTGTACGCACAGATCAAAGCTGGAGCTTACGATGTAAAAATTTGACTGAAAATGCGACTCACGTCCGCCAATTTTGAAATGACGCAAACCTCTTTTTCTTTTTCTTTGTCTCTTGTTGTCGTCATAGTATCCGTCACCGGAATGGGACACGGTGACACCAGAAGCCAAAAATCTCATCAATCAGATGTTGACTGTCAATCCTGCCAAGCGCATCACGGCCGCCGAAGCCCTTAAACACCCATGGATCTGCGTAATACATCTCGACCTGTCTTTTTTTTATTGATTCTTCTCTTAATTGAATGCAATTTAATTTTAACCCCCTCATTTAGCAACGA
The DNA here is from genome assembly GCF_021234035.1 of Daphnia pulicaria. NCBI lineage: Eukaryota > Metazoa > Arthropoda > Branchiopoda > Diplostraca > Daphniidae > Daphnia > Daphnia pulicaria. Next base: position 8,465,448 of record NC_060919.1, on the reverse strand, counting down.
GAACGTGTTGCCAGTGTGGTCCACAGACAGGAGACAGTCGACTGCCTCAAGAAATTCAACGCCCGCCGCAAGTTAAAAGTAAAACAAACAAAAAATCGTCCGTCATTTCCATCTAATGATCATTTCTAATTTTCAAATGATCTCGTTAACAGGGCGCCATTTTGACGACAATGTTGGCTACGCGGAACTTTTCCAGTAAATATTTACTTTTTTGACTCTGTAGCTTAAACCGTCCATCAATATGCGAATCGGCTTTTCAACGTAACTGATGATTAATTTTTTTTATTCAGGCCGGAGCATCATCAACAAGAAGAGCGACGGTTCCAACGTCAAGGAGTCAACCGATAGCAGCACGACGATCGAAGAGGATGACGTCAAAGGTAACAAACATTACACATTTTAATTACAACCGTTACACAGACTTATATAACATTCTGAGTAACATGCCCAAATGGCTCCTATTTCCGAAATATCTGATATTCTTCTCTTCGATCTGGCTTCCCTTTTTATCTTCGCCAAATCATTTCTCGCTGCATCGGACATACTTTCGAGAAAATAACGGTCGAATTTGTCTGACCGATCTCTGTTTATGTCACTTGTGATGCCTCTTTTATTTACTTATTTTTTTCTCATGGCTGTTAACGACTCTTTTGCTCGCTCTCTTTTGACTTTCCTTTTTTTTCTTTTTTTGCTCGCCATGTGCTTATTGCGACGTTTGCAATCGACTTGAAGAAAAGTCCAAGGGAGTGGTGGATCGCAGTTCGACCGTCATCGCCAAAGAGCCTGAAGGTACGTGTTTAATTTCGGCTTTGATCTGTTTTTTGGGTTTTTTCTTCAAATCTCTTTTCCTTCACTTCTCACACGCCAAAAGAAACACACGCCAAAATAACACAAACGTCAAAAAAAAAAAAAAAAGTACAACAACACACAAACGCAGACAAAAAACATTTGTAGGTCTTGGGGTTTTGTTTCTTTTTTGATTCTTTTTCCATTCGACTTGATACGCCCAACTCCCACCAATGACTGAAACAACTCGCGTCTAGACGATCAGGGAATCCATACAAATCAACTGATTTATTGAGAAACAATCCATCAAATGAATTCAAAACCAAATCGGGAATTTTTTTTTTGTTTGTTTCGAACTCGGGTCACGTTTACCGATGACGGCCATGCCATTTTCGTCCTATTATTTCCTTGGCTTATTATTCTTGATTGAAAATAGGATTTAAAAAAAAAAAAAAAGGAATGCCTACAATCTTTCATTTTAGACCCCGCCCCTTTCTTTTTTTCATGGGTTAGTGTACGTGTTGGAGTTTATTTGTTGTATGTTCGCGCGTCGTGAACCAGTAAATCGTGAAAAAAAAAAAATTTTTAAAGCAAAACAAGTCAGAGATCGACTTCCTGCTGGCTGGATCGATTTTCTTCAATGTTTCCCCCCCCCATACCCTTTTAAAATAAACATATCCGTACAGGTACACTTTGTATGTGTACTGAGGTTATAGGTAAGTGAGTGGGTCCTCTACTCGCGATCTGGCAATTGTCCTAGTGAATTTATTATTTTCTTCTTCTTTTCTCCCCTTCATATTTCGCGCTTTTCCCTTCCAAATACCGAAAAAACAAAAAACAAAAACAATCGAAACAAAAACAACAAAAAACCAAAATCCTTAAAATGACGATGGGCGGGGGCACAGTGACGCAACCGAGTTTGGCGGACGGCGGAGTCGCCTCCTGCCAGTCGAGCTCAACGGCGCCAGACGCAGTTGGCACTGGGACCGCAGCGAATGCAACGCAAAGGGCTAGTGCCGAAGCAGCGATGATGGCCAAAGCTCTTGCCTCGTTGACGGCTGCCACACCCTTGCCGTCGTCCGCTTCTGGCGGCGGCGGCAGCGGCGGCGGCGGTATCAACAAACCGGCCATCCTTAGCGCGATCCTACGCACCGCCGTTCCAGGTAACGACAGCATCTTCCTGCGATCCCCTCCAAATTCCAACGGGGGAGTGACTTGACCTCCTACGTCTTACACGGCACGGCACGCACCAACTAACTATTTTTGCAGGGCGGCAGCTTTTTAACTTTTGACAAAGATTTTTTCACTTTTAACTCTCTCTCTCTCTCTCTCTCTCTCTGATTACTTAACGGCCTACTCACCTTCTAACCGGACCTTTTAAAAAGCATCGCGCGTTCTCTCTAGTCTCTCCCGCGTTTGCGTTTGAGTGTTCCAGTCGAGGAGCCGACAAGACCCAAGACTCTCTTCTCGTGTTCGTCTCTCGTTTTCCGATTTCATTTCTTTTTTTTTTGTTTTGTTTTTAAATTCTCGTGACTGCCCAAAATCCATCCCGTCTTTTTAGTTGTGCAGTTTCCTTTCTAGTTCCTCACCTCAGACTAAGCGTTATAATTATTGACAATTTGGAGACCGATTTTGTCGCTCATCTTGTGCGTCTCTTCTCTCTTCCATCCTGATGTGTGCCGTTTGAACGAAAAATCCGATCCCCAATACAACCACCACCACCACCACCAAAATTGAACCAATCCGAAAACAAAAACTGTGGTCCGTCGAGAGCAGATCAAGCGACCAAAGTGGAGAAGAGTCAGGTCACCCCTGCGGTCCCAGCCGCCCCCATGGCCGCAGTTCAACATCATCGAGTTGGCACTCAGCCAGCCGATCCAATGCGACCGGGTAAGTGTGTGTGTCTCTCTCTCTCTCTGTGTGTGTGTGTGCCGTTGTTGGTGTGGTGTGTTATAAATCTCTTTTTTGGGTCTGTCTGTCTGTGTGGGTTTGTTAACTCTTATGTCCTTGCCCAACGGCCTACTCATTTTTCTTTCGCTCGGGTGCGAGGGAACTCTTCTCGTGTCTTTGCGAAACGGATGTATTGTACAACCGCCCACCAACTTCCCCCCGACACACAACAACAACAACAACAACAACAACTAGTCCCGGCCCGCTCGGAAGATGGATAGAGGCCGTCGTCGTTCGATTGCCGCTTATTTTTAGACACAAAAAAAAATTCCTAGAGTCGCACATAGTTTTGCGTCATCAGTTTGCCGCTAGCCGAGCGTGCGGTTGACGTCTGCATTTTATTGGGGCAAATAATATTCCCATCGTCGATCTTATTATCGTCTTAATCAGTCACAAGTAGGAAATAATAACGCGGATCGTCGTTAGCGAATTGATGACAGCCCAAGGAGAATTCTCCGTTCCATTATCGACATCAATTTTCTTATTTTATTTTCCCCTTTTCCTGTAGGCGTTTTCCTTCCTACGCCTTTTTATGTTGATACTGAGACGTCGTCGATAACGACTTTAAGTGTATACGGCTTCTTTTAGATTACATTTCCCATTCGCCTGCCTCCTTATAGAGTGTGTGTACCACCTCCATACCGGCACTCTCGGCAGTCTATACACACGCACAACAACCCCGTCTAGATATATATATGTAATTATCTTAGGAGGGAAAAGCTCTTTACTTGGTTATCGATCATCGATCTCGACATAGCCAGCTCGGATTTGGCAGCCCATTTTTATGATAGCGCAGACAACTTTTTTATGATCTCTATTTATTATCGAAAGGAGAAATAAGCGGAAAAAAGTGCAAAGTAAAAAGAATGTTCTTTTTTTCTTTTTTTTTTCTTTTTTTTTGTTTTGTTTCTTAACGTGTGTGGTTTATACTCACTGAAAAGTCCGATCTTTGTATTCCCGTCCGCGTTCCATTTTTTATTTTTTTTGTGTGTGTACGCCGGACTTTGCGGGGGGATTTCTGATATTTTGTCGTTCAATTTGGAAAAGCATCGGCGTTGCCAAGCGCCAACTCGAAACAAGACAGAAATAGGACACATACACACAAACACACACACACATATACACACACACACACACACACATATATATATATATACACACACACGCACAAGAGACAAAGTGCTCCGGTAGTCTGAGTGGTCGCATTGATCCAGCACACGAAGGACTTTGCTACTATACACAGCAAAGATAAAAAAAAAAAAAAAAAACAACAACAAAAGTTATACTCCTACATCACATTTCTTTCTTCATTTGATTTTTATCGCTCTCCCCCCCCCCCCCTTTTCCGATAAACTTTCTTTTCTCGTCAGATTATATAATCATTTTTTTGATTGATTGATATTAATTTCTTTGGATTATTCGATTCGTTCGTTGAAATTTGGCGCCGTTATTCGATCGTCTTTCGCGTGTCGTATATGCGATCGTTTGACCCGTCACTGTTTATCGTAACGTTCGTGTCACGCAGACGTTCGACTTACCGCTACGGCCAAGACGTGCTCCCAGTTGCCCAGCAACTGGAACGGCTCAGGTACGGAGCGTTTCGCTATCAGCTTTCGTTCCGTTCGTCTATTTTTTTTTCTAAATGTTTCTACGTTTTCCTTATTAGATTTGCAATGCCTTTTTGATTTTTTGCGTTACATTTTCGTTGATGTCTGAGGTTCCAATTTCGTCGTTTCTTTCGTTATTTATTTGTCTGATGGGAGTTGGGGATGTCGGGTCTCATTTTCGCGGAGAATCCGTCTTGTTAAGACTCAGAGCCTGCACCTCTTATTGATCCGGTCTCTTATGAAACCTAGCCCTCGTTTGTTTTGAGGTTTCCTTATGTTTGCGTTGCGCACGGTCTCTGTTGTTATTGTTTGCCCCGTATTTTATACTTAGTAGTTCCATTAAGATGATATTGTTTCAACATTGATTGCTTTTTCTTTTGCCCGGTGGGCGTCTGGCGACGTTGCCGTCTGCAGCCAGGAAACAAGAGATCCTCAAGCTGACGGAGCAACTGCTGGAAGCCATCAGCGCTGGTGATTATGAAACCTACGCGTAAGTTTGATCTAACAACCGTGTCTTGTTTGTCCCCCAAAGGCTGGTTTTCATTTCGTTCTTTTTTTAAATTTTATTTAGGAAAATATGCGACCCGCATGTGACATCGTTTGAGCCGGAAGCTCTTGGCAATCTCGTGGAAGGGCTCGAGTTCCACAAATTCTTCTTCGACAACCGTAAACAAGAAACAGAACTTTGTGCTTATTGAGCACCCAGATTCTCAAAATGTTTTCTTTTCTTCGTCGTCCAGTTCTAGGCAAGAATTGCAAATCAATCAACACACTGATCCTCAACCCTCACATCCATTTGATGGGCGAGGATGCCGCCTGTATTGCATACGTCCGTCTGACTCAATTCGTGGACAAGTGAGTTGCTGCGTCCAATAGTTTTCTTTGTCGTTTCGCTTCTGGGAGGAAATTTGATTGGATTTTTTTTTTTAATTTGATTGAATTGGATTTTAGACAAGGGCAGGCGCACACACAACAGAGCGAAGAAACCCGCGTGTGGTACCGCCGTGATGGCAAATGGCTGAATGTTCACTTTCACCGATCGGGAGCCTCAACTCCTTGTACTCTTCCGTATCATCAAAATAAATAACAACACACCTTACCCTATTAAAAAAAAAAAGAGAAAAAACCAAAAAACTTACTTCTCCCTCCTCTCTCTGTCTCCCTGTCTTTTTTCATTTCCTCTTTTCTTTCCATCTATCTATTTCCCACAATGGAAAAGTATATTATATATTTAGATCCACCGTCTTGTCATTTCAAGATTCTTGATCCTATCCCCATCTAATCCTAGGCTTTGAAAAATGGAAACTAGTTGGAGATATGAATAAAAGAGGTAAGTTATTCCCCGTTGGATTTACGCTCGTACTTTTAAGTTAACTCGTATTCCTTTTTTTTTCTCTTTTTTTCTCCCCAACAGCTTAGATGTGATCCTCTGTCGATTGTGGGCAACGCACCACCGATCATGCGTGGAACATTCGGCGATATTTCGATTAATACTGGATTGTTTTTCTTTTACTTTCATTTCGTATTTTGATTCTTTTCCTGTCTCTTTTGTCGTCTTGTCATCTGTACGTGGACGAGTCAGCCAGAGAGAGAGAGAGAGAGATGAAACCCGAAAGATATATCATGAAAGAAGATCGAATGAAGAAACACCCAAAGTGCGCTCCATCTTCTCCTATACCAGCTTCACGAGAGAATGCGTTTTACTGCATTTGCGAGATTGCAAAGAAGTGAATAATGATTGGCGGGGAATGAAGTGTCAGAAACATTTGGAATCCTCGCAGGGTTTTCTTTGGCCCACTCCTTCTGTATCACCGCGGATGGAAAAAAGTCAGAAATTGATCGACACAAAACTGATGGGATTCTTTTTTTTTTCTTCAATCCGAATTCCTTCTTTGAAAAAAACAAAAAATGCTAAGACTCTTTTCTTTTAAAACTCTGCGCCATTTGCGGCGTTTTCTTTCATTTCGGCTCGTCCATTTTTTCTTGTTTTTTATTTCCTTCTTTCATCATCAGGCTCACTCTCTCCTTTTATTTTCTAATCCACTCGTTTCGTACTCGGCGGTTGCCATGACAAGCATTTTGTATTATTTAGATATATTCAAATCTATTTGCCTCTAATTGAACAAAAGAAGTGAAAGAGATAAGAAAATTATCCTCCCGGCCTCCCATTTTGTAGGAAAGGGGAAAATCACATTTTGTTTGCCGTGAAAAAGAAAAAAAAATGTGTTGGGCGAGAGGCTCAAATTTGATCAGCCGTTTCGTCTTTTTGTTTTTTTGTATCATGATACATTGATTTGTTTATTCATTTTTTTTATTAGTTTTTTTTTTTTTTTTTTTTTTTTTAAATTAGTGTCCTACCAACTCCACTCTCTTTCTATATATTTACATTAATGTTGATTAGTGATGCAAAACTGGTTCGTCTCTCGTCCCCCCTTACATTCTTCTCCCGCAAATTTTTCGTTTTTTTTTTTTTCAATTCCGTGTCACTTGGTAACTAATTAATTATGTCCTCGCTTCTCTTGTGTAATCATTGAAAACAAAACAACACCTCGGTTGTGTGTCTTCGTGTACATGGGTTCCGTCTTGTGTTCTCCGACTCCATTCGTTTCCGTTAGTCAATTGACAGGTGCATTAGAACTGGACTAATTCGTGTTTCAAACTGGTAGTCCTCCCATTATACTTTCAGCCCGAAATTTCCTTTTGAATCCTCGCTCTCTCTCTCCCTAATGATATAAGCGTGTGTTTATTCTAAACGAAACAAGCAAACAAACAAACAAACAAACAAACAAGGTTAAGAGGCAAGAGGCAAGAAAAAAAAAGAGTAACTCTACTACTAAGCTAGTCAACCTTTGGTGTCTTTTGAGCAGATGGATATTATACATTTATTCTTATTAGCTACGGCTGATGGGATTTTCAAGTTAAACAAACAAAACAACAACAAAGATATTATACCCATCCAGAGCGCTCATTAAAACTGGAGAGAAGACGAAATTGCTCTCTAACCCTTTTCTTATTTTCTTTTACTTCGGCTCGTGACCAAATGGCTTGTCATTCTTAAAAAAAAAATCTACTTTGAATTAAAAATTTTTTTTCTTCTTCCCCTGGCTTCTAAATTCATCTCTTTTATTCTTCTGCTCTCTCGATAATCGAGTTCCGTCAAAAAAACTACTGCCATGAAAACCCGTTTTGAAAGAAAAACAAAAATCAACCCATTTTTATGTTTGATTCTCTTTGATGAAAAATTTGTCGTGAACAACCGGTTATGTCATCAGTGTTTTGTTTGTGCTCCTTTCAATTATTCATCCGATTGTTTTCTCTTCCTCTTTTTATTTTTATTTTTCCATTCTCCTGCCTTTATTCTATTTTTCTCTTGTGTACTAGATCGATTTTCTGCTTTGTTCTTCTCTTTCATCTTTTTCTCTCCGTGTCGTCAATTCATTTCTTGATCCCAGCTCTTTATAACTACCCCTCCCCCCTTTTACCTTGTAGTCTTCAACTTCTTTTGTTGTCTGTTTGTATTTCGAATTATTGGTACCCGCTGATTGATTATGTGTTCTTATTCACTCCCGAAACGGTTCAAAATCATATTGGCCTATTTGTAATGATATTTTTCTTGTCTCCTTTTTTTTTTTTTTTTTTTACGGAATTAGTTGTTAACACAGACACAAGGGCGAAGGGTGTAGGGAAGTCTCTCTTTTCTTTTCTCCATTGGTATGTCCGGATTTTTATTGGTATATATATATAGCTCTGACTTTACAGACATAGGCTTTTTTTTCTTTTTGATGTTGATCAACATGTCTCCTTATTGAATCAATACACTTTCTCCGTCACAAAAAAAAAAAAAAAAAAAAATCGAATCATACACTCATTAGGTTATTTCTTATTTCATTCGTCGGCTTTTGCGCAATAGAGTTGGGGAGCACTTTTTTTTTTCTCTTGGGGTAATTCAATCAATTCTCCATCACGAAAGTACTGCAGTGAGGTAGGCATTAGGCAATACAGGAAGAGAGGGTTCTCCGTGACATTCACTTCGAGTGGATCATTTGGGTGGAAATTTTGCGTGCCGAAACTGCTGGATAAAAAGCGGTGGCCCGGAGTTGAAGTCCCGCTCCAGTTCTTTCGATTCGTTAAAGGCGGATGCGAATGGAATATTCCAGCTATAGAAAATGTTCGCTTCGGCTTCGTCTCGAAGCATCTGGGTCAGCGGGTCTTTCAGCAGAGACTCGACCCTGAAGCCCCATTGATCCGAGATCCACTCGATCCACGTTTGATTTGGCACTGTCCTAGCCGGCTGAGATCCTTTCCAGCTGGACTGGTTGTAATAGCTGTAGTTGTCAAGCGGTAAACCCCGATTGCCCGTCTGTTGAGTGAGATAGTCGACGTATCGAATTGCTCGATCTAAAACATGTCTCATCCGCTCGGGAAAGATTGCCTTTTCATCCAGCTCTTCGCCTAATCGGTTTTTTCGATGGAATTTCTTTGGCGGATATTTCTGTTCATTCCGATTGATTCTACTTATAATTTTATGCATCTCAATTTAAACTCGTGAATAAATGTACGTTACCTCTATGCAGTCCAATCGTCTTTCGTCGACCGGAAGCTGCAGAAATTCTAAGATGAGACGCAGCTGCGGTCGTGGGTCCTTTCTGAGGTCCTCGTAATGAATGCTCAGCAGCTCCGTTGAATATTGGGTCCAGTTAACGGCGGTGCTGAGCCACCGTCTTGTTTGATCCATCAAGAAATCCGGCCATTCTACATAACATCACGTTGGGAATAACAATGCTCGCCTTTAGTAATTCAGCAATAGATTCTCCATTTCTGTAATAATTTTGCTGATTGTAGTATTTATTATTATTATTTACCAGATCGACGGAAATTGGCCGACGAGGCATGTCCAACGTGGCCACCATAAAGGAAGTTATGAAACGACAAAATGGCTTCGTAAGGATTGCGGTTGAGGAAAATACTTCGGCCTCCCGAAAAAGATCGGACGTGATCTGCACCGGAATCGTGAGTTTTCTGCGCAACTGTCACGCCAGCGTTCCAGTCTGCAAGCTCACCCCAAAAACCTGGTCGATAGAGAAATCAATTTCATTAGGAATTCCGCTTTTGCGTTATGCACATTACGTACCGTGAAGATAAAGATTGGCATCTTTGTATATACTTCCGGTATAAATCCCCGAGGCTGCTTCAATTAGACCGCGGACCCAAGTGTTTCCACTACCGGGAAAACTAGCGAGAGCCACCGGTGGTAAACTGTTTGTCATCGTCCGTCTATTGAGTAAAAATTAAAATGTTATACTTAATCATATAGCAATTAGAAAAAGCTCCAGGGGTTTTTAATTTTTAAATGGTGCTCAATTCGCAAAAAGTCTTCTCTAATTAGATAAAGAGGGAACATTTTAAAAATGTATACCTGATGGTGAAGTTGGAACAATCCGGTGTGTTTGGCCAAGGTCGACGAATAAAACGTTTCGCTGGGCTGAATCTCAGTTGACGTAACTTTCGGTTGTTAACGACGGTCTTTCTACATCAAGAGAATCAGAGAGTAAAACCGGAAAGTAAATATATGATAGGCAGGTAAATGCTAGACGGTTAATAATGAATGTACTAAGGACCCAAGACATTTCCCCCCCTCGGATGAATGTTGATCCTCTGCAGATTAATGAGGTCATTACGGGTTCTATTCAGCTACTCGTCTACAGAAAGTTACTGAAGCGTTATTTAGCTCCCCCGTCACAGTTCTTTGTCATTGTTCATTCATTAGGCGTCTTTATAAAACAACAACAACAAAGCGCAGTTCATGATGAACTTTGCCGAGTTCAATGTCACCGAAAAGATTTTGTTTTCTAGTCCAAACTCGTTCGTCAGTCAGCTCTGGTTTATCAAAAGTTGCGTACCCATTGGTAGAAGTTTATGTCTATAATATCCCACCATCATTGCATTGTACTATGTAACATATATGCGCTATCATTTACAGAAGATAACAAAAAAATCTCCTTTCAATCGTTCCCGAGCTGAAATCTGGCTGAAATCAATCCAGAAAAATTGTTTACACAAACATCTATAGCACTTGGCAGCCGTAAACTGAACAACGAAACTTGAAACTGTTGGAAGCATTCCATATACTTATAATTGATGCCGGTGTTTTCCGTTTTGTCGGTAGTCTGGTTGGGGTTTAATGATGCCACCGACGAGAAAACAGTATCGCCGAAGAAGACTGTTGTGTTCACGAGAATCATTAGCGTAGAGAACAGAAACAACGCGATCAAAAACCTCCTAAACGATCGCAAATGGTACTGCAGCATTTTTCCAATCTTTATTACGCACTTCGCTATTCGCCTTCTTCACTGCACGGCTTCTGCCTCAAGTCTGAAAGTCCTTTTTATAAAATCGAGTGTAAACTTTATATAGCGGCCCCAAATTACTGGAGAATTACAGGGATTACCGTTATTGCCAGTTACACATCACGAATCACGGACTCGACGTTGTTAGTGTTGACTTGCATTTCTAATAGCGATGGCGCTCCCTACTTGCAATTGCTCTCACGAATCACACTCACTAGCGCGCCTAACTAGCTATAATAATTAATAATAATCTTGGGTCGATATTTTGAGAGAGCGTTGGAAGCTACCTTGTTTGATGATGTAATTTTTTCTCTATTAGGTATCACTAATTTCTTTTTCTTTGACTGAATTAATTGTTTATTTACTTATTTTGTATTTTTTAAATAAATGTAATGTTAGCGTTGTCTCCAAGTACAAACAGATGTTCCTGCTGTACATACTTTCGCATTCATTATATTACTTCCTGACAGCATGTTTCCGGAATGATGGGGACCATTAAAACTGGTTCCAGGAAAAGTAGTCTGTCATCTTCATCTATACTGAAACCAAGAAATGCGGGATTGAAAAAAAAGATAGGCTAATTACTTTCTACGGCGGTAGGTATTGTTTCATTTCGTATATGCGTAATTAAAGAAATTTGGAGAAAAGTAAAAGGAAAAGTTGTGTTTTCCTTATTTGTCTAGTCTGAACATACAGTCACGCTTGTTAATTTCTTGAGCAGGCAAATTGCTCTATGTGTTTTTATTTCAAATTGACGGAAGGTATACTAAGAATCAAACTACTCCCCCATTTTTTAATCCCTTTTTCACCTTTTCTTTCTCTCATTCTTTTCCTTAAAAGGTGAAAAAGGGATTAAAAAATGGGGGAGTAGTTTGATTCTTAGTATACCTTCCGTCAATTTGAAATAAAAACACATAGAGCAATTTGCCTGCTCAAGAAATTAACAAGCGTGACTGTATATGTTCCCCATTGAACAAGTCACACCGCAACAGCACCTATAAATTATTCACAACGACAGTTTGATACGTCTATGGCGACATCGTCAATGATGATAATTTATCACGTGAATTCGTGCAAAATACGTATCTAAAAAAAAAACTACAGCTCTGTATCTACTCCAATCTCCAACTACAGTACCAACCTTGATTGTTATCGTATTTCAAATCAAATCCAGAAACATTGGGCGACCTTAAGGTTTTCAATGCAAAACTACAGATCTCCTCGTGCTTTAGCTAGTCTACGCTAGTCTACTATCCTTCGTAACATGTTCTATTTTTTTCTTCTTGTCCAATTCTAGGGGGATACCCGGTCTGCGCTCGTCTGCGCTGGTCAGCTGGATAACTGCCAAATTAAATATCCGCAGTAGGCCTTGAAATAGGACAGTATGTCCAAATTAGAATAGGAACAACGTTTTGGATGAAGTCGAAATTAAGACGAGGAAAAATAGGAAAATGTTTTTTTCCCCTTATTTTAGACTACCCCGAAAAGGTTAAATTTATCCACAAAGGCTTTTCTCCTGTTGGAATTCGTCTCACATTTGACCATTGGAAATAATTTAATGATAAAAGTAGCGAAAACGTAGCTGATACGTTAAATATAAAATGTCGCTATTTCTACGTTGTTTCTAAATGTAAATGAATATTTTGACTAAAATGCTTTGAAGGACATCGATTGATCGATAGAGAATATCAGTATCCATAGCCATATCTGTTATTTAATATTTGCATAACCCGCCTAACGACAGACAACGCAAACTGTATGAACAAGGACAACTTCATTTCCCGCCTTAGCGTTGACACGCCTTAAAACTCTGCCGGGTAGAATATAGATTATATACACAGCTTCAGCTTGGCAACACGTCTCAGTCTCGATTCTCTCGCCAGACAGAATTGTAGCCTTCAACTTAAACTCGTCTTCTTGCATCCCCCACGTTTGAAAAAATGACTGCTAAACCCGAAATTAAATTCACACAGGTAATAATCACTTGTCTGGTTTCACTTGAAAACAAACAAACAACCTAATAAAAATTGTACTTTTATTTTGTTTCCATACCAACCCAAGTTGTTCATCGATGGCAAGTTTGTTGATTCGGTTAGTGGCAAGAAGTTTGCTGTTATCAATCCATCGACTGGCAAGAAGTTGTGCGACGTAGCTGAAGGCGATAAAGTATATACCGCTACTTTTTATTATCTCCACATTTTTGTTTGTGAAGCAGTTTTGTTTGTATATTGGAGAAGATATGTATTTGATTGCAAACTAAAAATATTTCACGTGATTATCACCACACAGGCTGACGTAGATATCGCCGTTGAGGCAGCTCGACGAGCATTCAAATTTGGTTCGACATGGCGTACTATGGATGCTTCGAATCGTGGCCGTCTCATCAACAAGGTGACATATTAGATATTGCCTGAAAGTGACCTCAGTCCTCAGTTCCAGTAAGGCTTTCATTGAACTATACAGCTAGCGGATCTCATTGAACGAGATGCCGATTATCTGGCTGCCCTGGAAACTCTTAATAATGGAAAACCATTGGCCGAAGCTCAATTTGATATGGTCTGTGCAGTCAACTGTCTTCGTTATTACGCCGGTAATTTCAAAATTTTTTAAATAAAGTAAACTTTAATCTATTAATTTAATTTAAATTAAATGCAAAGGATGGAGCGATAAGATTCACGGGCAAACGATTCCTGCAGGTAATATTTCTTGTCCATTTGTGGTCAACATTGATTAACTCACTTGCATTTCTGAATGCTAAGATGGCAGCATCTTCGTCGTGACGCGTAAGGAACCTGTTGGAGTCGTCGGCCAGATCATCCCATGTATGAAAGTTTATTTTATATTGCCATATACAATAACGGAATTAGTACATTAATTCTTTCGTTTTCCTAAATAGGGAACTACCCAGTGTTGGTAAATATATAACTATTTATGTTGTGCCACATAATTCATATTGTTAATTGTAAAAAAAAAAAAAAATCTTTCTTCGACATCCTAAAGATGTGTGCATGGAAGTTCGGACCGGCGTTAGCTGCTGGGTGCACAGTTGTCCTCAAACCCGCTGAGCAGACCCCATTAACTGCTCTCTATTTGGCTCACTTATCGATTGAGGTTGGTTTGAAACCTATAAATTAAGCTATATTTACGATTATTTAATAAGGCAAATTTACGCTCAACCATCATAGGCCGGTTTTCCCACAGGTGTGATCAACGTTGTCAATGGTTTCGGTGAAACGGCCGGGGCGGCTTTAGCTAATCACCAACATATCCAAAAGATTGCTTTCACTGGTTCAACTCAGGTATAACAATACCTCGTGTGTATTCCTACCTCTAGAGTAGCCTATGTCTAACAAATGTATTTAAGGTGGGAAAAATAATCATGGAGACCGCAGCCAAATCCAACTTGAAGCGAGTCAGCTTAGAACTAGGAGGAAAAAGTCCTATCGTTGTTTTTCCCGATGTCGATTGTAAGAAATTTAAATGTTAAGACATTTTTTTCAATTTTAATATAAAAGTCCTATTTCTCGATGCCTGCTGACTATAGTGGATGAAGCTGTCACCATTTGTTATAATGCAATTTTCGCCAATATGGGACAATGCTGTTGCGCAGGTTGGTCAAATTTTTAGGTTTATTTAAAATATCTTTAACGCACGCTATCAATGTAGGTTCGCGTACGTTTGTTCACGAGGACATTTATGCTGAATTTGTCAAGAAAGCTACCGCTATGGCCGCTGCACGCAAAGTTGGCAATCCTTTTGACGAGGGAGTAGAACAAGGACCTCAGGTTAATAAGCCAACTTTTCACTATTGTAACATCTATACGTGGAATTGTACCGTATGCAGGTTAGCGAAGAGCAATATAATAAAATTCTTGAGCTGCTCGATTCTGGCAAGAAAGAAGGAGCGTCGGTCACGTGCGGTGGTAATAAATGGGGAACCGAAGGGTTTTTCGTTGAACCCACTGTTTTTGCAGATGTGACAGATAACATGCGTATAGCAAGAGAGGAGGTACGTAAGCACGTTTTAATGTTTCGTAATATTGTACGTAATTATTAATAATTTTTTTTGAATTCAGATTTTCGGCCCCGTTCAGACTATTTTCAAATTTCGCACAATGGAGGAGTTAATCGAGCGCGCTAATGACACATGTTACGGTAATAATATTTGTATTTTTTTCCTGTTGATTAAGGCCTTTATGACAACATTTTTCGCGTTTTTTTTTTCAGGTCTTGCTGCTGGTGTACTAACTAAGGATATCAATACGGCCCTTACATTCGCCCAGGCGGTTGAAGCTGGTTCTGTTTGGTAATCGATCTGCGATATATTTTTCGAGCTTCATATTTATGACATCACATTTTTTTGGAAACAGGGTTAATTGTTATGACGCCACCATGCCTCAGACACCATTTGGCGGTTTCAAAATGTCTGGCCAAGGCAGGGAATTGTACGTATTTGTTTTCGACGTTGACTTAACATGCAATTCATAAAATAAAATAAATTTATTATTTGTAGGGGTGAAGAGGGACTGCATCACTACTTGGAAGTCAAGACCATTACCATTGCTGTCCCCCAAAAGAACTCATAAAAGTTCAAATATTATGATGAGCTGTTACAATCCATCGTTAGAACTTTTGTAGAAATCAAATATATTTGAATGAAATTGTTCATGCTCTTATTACCTCATGCTTAAATCGACTAAAATAGGTTAAAAATAATCACATTGCATCAAGAAGAAAGAAAATATGTGGTAAACTGACCAATGTGTAAGTATCAACGGGATTCATTTATAATATTTCGGGTTTTGTTTTTTTTTGCAATTCGCGACCAACATCGTAACCAGTCGCGAAAAACAACAGGGATATTGCCAAACTTCCCACAAGAAAATAGTAAACAGACCATCGGCGTGTGATGAGCGACAAAGGAGTTTTTACTAGACATGCACTGTCGAGTATTAAGCAACGTCGAGCTCTGACGGATGTGTCACAAATGGTCAGTCAACGATTTATAGGTTCAACGTCACTCGCTTTATCGCATGGAGTTTCCCAGACTAAGCGAGACAGAGAAAAAAAAATCTCATACTAAGTGGAAATTTATCGCAGCGAGACACTCTTGCTTCCCTTTAGTGGTGTTAGTGATGCGACGGTGTCGAAAACGGCGATAACCCTCTCTGGCTCGAATGACAAGTTTGACGAAAAAATAAGCGCTGCATAGACGCAACGAGGGAAAAAACGATTGCTGATAACATTTTTAGGAATTGTAATGTAATCTATGGGATTGGGAATGAAAATGTAAATATGGCAAGCGTAATTTCTCGACAGTTGTTGCCAGTCATATTCTAATTTAATGTGGATACAGTGGTGGTTCAAGAGTACAATGCAACGCGGGTTACGCGGCGTCAACTTATAAGCTAACCAGACTTATCTGAATGATTGAACCATAATATGATATGTATTGAACCGGGACAAGAGTAATTTGGCCCTCCGTCACACAAATTTGCAATTTACTGAACCCTTTGAATGTTATTTGGGCATTGAGGAGCATTAGGGCAAAAAAGTGTAGAGTCCCTACATTCCGAGTCCTCTATATAAAACTGTATAACCGCTGATGACTTTCTGGTTTTCTCGACATTTGATTCTGCTATCTTTCGCTTGTCACGGTGCATGTCCTATTGGAATGGTTCCAAGGACCAGTTTTATTCGAAGCCTCCAGGTATACACTTTAAAATCATAATATACTTTAGCTGAAATAATTAAATTTTAAATTTTATAATAGGTTAGTGGATTTAGAGGGATTTGGAGCCCATAATGGATTGCCCTGTCTTCAGTATGGACTGGTATGGAATTCGGGAACTAGTAGGACACATATATTTTCATGAGAGCGAGAGAGAATAAAGAGTAAAGTAGTCTTACTTATTATATTATTCCGTTTCTTTATTTCTTCCCTGAGAAACCCACAAATGCATTGAAAGTCTCGAAAAACACAGTTTCCTTTTGTCCCTTGGAGCCATTGCGGTCAACTTTTTATCGTTTCTTTTCAAAATTAGAAAAAAAAAATTCTGGATTAAGTATTTTTTTTGTTTACTTTCTGCGGAAGGAGCATACGTACAGTCCGTTTTAATTTAGTATGATTAACAAGTTGAGTCACCATTCATTGGAAATCGTGCAAAACTATTGAAATTTATAATTTTGGTACACCTTATTAGCTTTATTGCCTCGATTGATTGTATAATTTCCTTTTATTTCTATTCCAATGAAAAGAGAGAAACTGGAGGATAAATCTCATGAAGATGAACCGGCTGTAGGCCTATATCTATCTGGAAGTCCTTGTACCCGCTTATTTGACCCACTTTAAAGGAGTAGACTTGGGAGTAGACTCTTCCAAGTGATAAAAACGGCGGCAGTACTATCGTTCGTCCGTGTGTGAACGACGGGGAAAACGGAACACTTTCGTTTTCACCTAGCTTCTAGTTTTACGTTATCGACATGTTCCGGCAGAAATACTTGATCCACAACAGGCTGGATCTTAGTCCCTTGATGATACGCTGTGCTCTTGATATGATTATTCCTGGACATAGCCTACGTAAGTTACGGCCACTCAACGTACGTTCGCCCCTGCAAGTGTTGGGGCATGGACTACTTAAGCTAGAGGACGGGTCTCTCGTCCTATCCCGCCGTGTTATAGCTTGTCGGGTGGATTTTTAATCATAATTTTTGAAGAAGGGTCAATCGATAGAGATTTAAAAAGCTATTATAAGTCTCCAATGCACATTTCTTGTGAATATATTAAATTAAAAGATATTTGCGTTTGAATTTTGAGAGGACGGGAGAGGTGTTCGTTGGTTGTCTCCACCTAGCGCCAAGAATTCTAAACTCTTCCATGGTTTTTAGAAAGAAAACAAACAGAATCCATATAATCACCAGAGAATCACAGATAGCAGACGCATCTAATCATACCAAACCAAACCAAAACCAGAGAATCACAGAGTGGTCAACCAACAATCACCGCTAGGCGGCGACAACCAACGAACACCTACGTCAATTTCTAATTAAAATATCACCGAAATTAAATAATTCCCGCATAGGGATAATTTAATAGACTCTAGCTCATTTTTGAAGCTCGATTCATTAAATTAAAAAAAAAAAAATGGTAGCCGACATAGGATTTGTCGAAGAGACCCGTCCTCTAGCTTAAGTAGTCCATGGTTGGGGAAGCTTCCACCCACCCAACATAGCCAGAAGGCATTCTGTGCCTATTACACAGCATTGCCACTTTTGAAAGTGGATAGCCAAGGAACGATTCGAATTCTTATCTTAGCAATTTTTACGAAGTAATGTGATAAAGTATATAAATAAAATAATAGTAATGTAGATAAAGTAAAGTAATAAGATTGGCAGCTTAGTTGGTGGAGCGGTAGATTCCTAAAAGAGTGGTATTAGGTTCAAATCTGTGTAAGTCATTATCCATTTTTCAAAATTTTTCCTTGTTTTTTCTATATTTTTAAAGCGAAGTAGATGGAATGCCTAGATTCTGTAAAAAATGCGAGTTTTTTCACATTTTTAAAAACAAAATCTGAATTTGTTTTCTTTGGCAAGGACTTAGAAGGAAAAATTTTGAAAAATGGATAAAGATTTACACAGATTTGAACCTAATACTAATTCCAGACAGCCTGTCTGGTTTTATTCAGAATTTTTTTTTGGGGGAAGACATAACCAGTGGCTAAATAAGCCTATATGACCAAAAGTTAAACATAGTTTCCCGCAATGTGGGTAGGTGGCTTTCAAAATAAAATCGCTGTTCGGATTTTTTTGGACCATACTGTACAGTTACAACGCTTGTTAATTTCTTGAGCAGGCAAATTGCTCTATGTGTTTTTATTTCAAATTGACGGAAGGTATACTTATAATCTTACTATTTCCCCTTTTTGAATCCCTTTTCGCCTTTTCTAATCAGGAGGGTAAAAATTGAAAGGGTAGAATAAGGGAAGAGAAGAAGAGAAAGAAAAGGTAATTAAAAGCAATGTATAGCTTTCTAATTATTGATTGGCAAAAAAAGTTCTGTTTGAACTTTCCGATTTCTCAAAAATAGCATTAGTACAGGAACTCAACGCCGCGACGACGAGGCGTGAGTTGTCTTGGTTACGAAAGTTTGTCTGATCGGTAAAGTTACTTCGTTTGTTTTAACTCACCAGAAATTGATAATAATGATGATGATATGGTGTAATACAAATATCGTTGATTTCAATTCTCGTTTCTATTTCTTTACTAGTTGCACTAACTTAAAATACAACTTGAACACAAAACAAACGAAGTAACTTTGCCAATCAGACGATTTTTCGTAACGTTTTAATGTAGATTAGGTTTTTTTCTGAATATTCTCTTGTATAGGTCCTAGAGGGCGCTCTGTTGGCGCCTTTTCTGCGTTGGACTTTCAGGCATGTCGGACATTCGTTTTAATGTAGTTTTTTTCTGTATATTCTCTTGCTTATGCCTGGTAGAGGGTGCTTTTATGGTGCCATGCAGGCATGGGTTTTAATTTAGATTTAGATTTTTTTTCGGAAAATATTCCCATGCATAGGTTCTTTTTCGTTCTTTTTTCATATAAATGGTTGTGCATTCAGAAATGTTGGCCATCTGTTTTTATGTTGATTTTGTAGAAAACATTTCTGACAAGGCTGATAATAAGTTGATTCTGTTTGTTTTACAAATCATATCAATAGTGGTTGCTGATTGTAGTAGGGGTTGCTCGCAAGAAATCTTAGGAATTTTAACTTACTTGAATTTCGTCACCAAGGACTATGAAAAAAGAAGTAACGAGGCATTGTTCGACTATTTAAAAAAGTCTTATTTCTGTTTAACACAAGAATGAAGTAGCAAACTTGCAGAGTTTTGTTTTTCGGAACATACAAGGTTAACAAAACAAGGTTGAATGTTTTCAATTTTTCTAAATTTTGTAATGTGCTGGGAAACGTTTTTTCGTAGGCATTTTCACTCATACATTTGTTTCTTGATTTCTGGTTCTTCTTTGATTTCTTCTTTGTCGGTCGTCTCCTCCATATTTCTATTTTCCTGGAAACTGTTTTGGCTGCCGCCGACGTCTCCCATGAATTTATTGTAGAGGGTAGAGGATTGTAATAAGAACTAAATGTGAATTGAAATCAATGTATCTTTTAAATTTATGAGATTTTTGATTAAATCTTACCTCTACGTTGGATTCTTGCTCATCGACGAACAGGAATTCCCCTTCATAATTGCTGATTGGATTGACCCGTGTTATCCGGTTGATGACTGGTTCTTTGGATTTATGGCTTTGGAAAAAACTTTAGTTTGTGGAACAGCGTATCGCCTTTAATGGTCATCGCTACCTGAAAATAATTGAGACAGTGGTAAAGATAAATGCAGGCTGTGTAAATGGTTTTAAACAAAACAACTTGCTTGTTTGGTCTCGTTTTTGATTACATAGTCTTGTTGGATGTTATCGTAGCCGGTTTCTGCGTCAGATCCAACGGTGTCGGGGCAATTCACTAGTTGTCCGATGATATCTAAGGAAAAGATGTACATGTTAAGTACGTTATTTTGTTATCTTAGTATCTAATGTTGTTTGGATACTTACTTAAAAACGTTTGTTGGCTTCCGTCTTCCAAACGGTTGCTAGTCTGGTGTACTCCATATGTCAGGGATGTTTATCGTTGGACGGATATTTATAATCTTCTGTAATGTAAAAAAAAAACAATATTATGTGAGATATGTGCAAATAGATATTTAAAGTTTTCAATTACTTACTTTATCATCAAAGTTGAAATTGATCCACTATTGGTCGTTGTATTCCAAAATGATCTTGAAATCCATATTCGGTGGTTGGATTAGCTGAAAATCGTAGATGGCGTCAATCTGTGAAGAAGAAAAAAAATCGAATTTTGTGGTTTAAAATGAATTAAATAAATGGGTTTTTTACATAAAGATATTTTGCCCAATCGTTGGCCTATTTGGCATAGCAGACTCCTAAGCTTTTCTTGGTTTCGTCTTTCAAAACCATCCACAGACTGGTAGTTTTTTTCCCAGTGAGGTTTTTGATAAGGGACGAAATGTATATCACACGTCCGATAAATGTTATTCCATAAATTACAACAAAATTGAATAATTATAATTATATTGAATTCACCAACAAAAACAGTATTATCGACATGTAAGATGACACTTAATTTTCGCTGTAGGTTTAAATTTCATCCAGTTTCACCATCGGGATTTTGCTGTTCGTAAAGGTTGACGGGATGGGTCGTATGGATTTCGACATTTCAATACAGAAGACAGCAGCGATTTTTAAGGAAAGAAGTTGCTCTGTGCTTGACGCTTGTCCTGTGATAAAGAATGACCCAGTCACTAATTCCCAATTGTAGTTTCTATATCGCTGCGGTGTTCGTTTGTGTTTGAGGAATCCAGGTGCCAGTGGGTCCTTTATGGTTTCTTCCCTAGAAAAAGGAAAACGTTTGTTTTCTTCCCAAACGATTAGTAAGTGGCATGAGGTCGTCGTGAGAAGCGATGGTTCTGAAAAGCGGTTTGGAATCTGGACCGTTGTTCATAAGAGTCAAATGTTGTTTTCCTTTTTGTTATTTTCTGGGAAGGGTCAAGGTCAGTGATTGATCGGTAATAGCGGTATTTCTATTTATTTTTCTTCTTCATAAAATGCGAAAAGCGAAAACGTTTATTTTATGTCTAAACGATGATTAATAAATTACATTGGGCCGTCGTAAGAAGCGATGGTTCTGAAAAGCGGTTTGAAATCTGGGCTGTTGTGTATGAGTCATAAAGTGTATTCCTTGTTTTTTTTTCTGGGAAGGGCTAAGGTCTTGGATTGACTGGTAAAAGAGTAATTTTAGATTTTGTTTTCATCTGTAAAATGTGCGTCTTGATTTCTCGTGAAATGACGTTAATGGCGTGTGACTTGGTATTTCTTTTGAAGTGAAAGAGAACGTTGATTTTTATAATTTTTGTAATGGTATATAAAAATGTCACTATTGTTCCACTTACGCAGAAATCTAGAGATAATGGAGCGCTCCGGTCATTTGATGGAGCCGGGGGATTCTTTTAGCAAATTACAGAGAGTCGACTTAATTTTTAACAACGTTCGCCCAGGAACGAAAAGGTAAGTTTTGAAAATGTCTTTGCTATTGTCTTTTAAGTGTTTGGTTTATCATTTTTTTCAGCTTGCGCATGCGCGTTTAACCTTAAAGTGGTTTTTTAATAATGAATACGGCGTCCTTTTCCTTAACACATCTTGGGTGGACAGATCAGGAGTAGAATTTTGAGGACATATGGAGGATGAGGCGTCCCACCACTTTCACCAGTTACTGGAGGTAAACAAATTTTATCATTCATGTTTGTTTCAGATTTAATGTTTTTAACAAGCTCAACCAGATTTACAGTTTGACTGATGTTAGCGTGTATTATGTTTTGTACGACGAAAGTCGTATTTTGACTCTTCGGAATGTCACTTTTGACGGAGACAGCCAGGAATGTGTTCTTTTTTTTCTATGTTTGCATGTTTTGTATATACTTTTTTAGATTACGGCAGTTGAGAACAGCGGACATGTGGTCCTTTCCTTCTTTGCGCTATGATTATACCACGGTTCCTTTGGCAGTAGAGGTTAAAAAGATATATCGCGATTAGCCATAGGTATTTTTGTTTCTATTATGTTTGTTTGTTTTTTAAATAAAATGTTTTATTTTCTTATTATTTTGGGTTATAGAGAAAGAATCTATGAAATTGATCTCGCACGAGACCAAGATTTTATTAGTTTTTCGAGAATTCATTTTTTTTAATTATTTTTTTAATTATGTTGTTCCTTTTTAGGTTTTGGTGGTAGATCGAATACGCGATTGACCAAATTGGTATCGCTGAAATTTTGCAGCAATACCAGACGGTTGTCAGTTTGAAAGGAGTTCGTGTTACAGGAAGCTGATCTCTTGGGTTACAGTTGTTCTGACACAATTTTAACGGTAATTAAACGCTTTTTTTCTTGTTTGCCGTGTTCATTATTAATTTTTCTTTTTGTAATTTCTGTAAGATTGGTGAAAACTGCCCCAAGATTGTGTTGCACGATGTGACGGAAGAGTTGATCCGAATGAAAAACCAGTGTTATGATGACGCACTCACTGAATATGTGTGAACAAGCGTGAATTTCATGTTTTTTTTTTGTTGCGTGTATTTTTATCTATTTTTGAAATCCCCATGCATAGGTCTGACAGAGGGCGGTTTTTTTTAAATTAATGGTTGCGCATTCAGACAAGTTGTCCAGCTGGTAAAATATTGATTCTGAAGAATACATTTCTTATAAGGCTAAGAAATATGTTGGTTTTACAAAACAGATCAAGATAGTTGCTGATCGTATTAGTAATCGTGTATCGTGATGATCAAATTAACGGGTAACTCTCACATTTGTTATTACTTATTTTGAAGATTTAGTTTTCTTGTTTGATTTAATAGAGATTAAGAGGAACAAGTGTTCTTGTTTGTATCCATCGTTTTCGTATTTTGCAGTGTTTTTTTAAATTCGGATCAAACGTGAAAATAGCATAAGACATTCTTTGCAGTTGATCTTAAGTTAATGTTTTGCTTCCTCAAAATATCCTAGTCTGGTATGTGGTATGTGTTTTTAATTTAAATAAAAAAACAAATAAATAAATTAATTTTTAAAAAGCAACTTTCCCTATTGTTCGCAAGAAATCGTTTGAAAGTGATTTTTGTTTTCGTGTTTTTGGTCAAAAAGGACTATGAAAAAAGAAGTAGGCCTAAAGGGACATTTTTCGACTATAAAAAAAATTGTTTTATTCTGTGTAACCCACTAATAAATTAACGAACTTCAAGAGTTTTGTTATTACGAATCATACAAAGTTAAAAAAAGGGGGGATATTTGAAATTCTTCTAAATTTGAGAATGGGCTGGGAAACGTTTTTTGTAGGAATTTTCACTCGCAAATTTATTTCTTGTTTACTGGTTCTTCTTTGATTTCTTCTTTGTCGGTCACCTCCTCAATTTTTCTTTTTCCCTACAAACTGTTTTATTTGTTAAGAAATGATCTTTAATTGTAATTTGCGCTTTGATTTTATTCCTGTGGTGAATCAAGAGCATTTTCTTAAACGTTCCTGTTCTGTCCAAAAATGGGTAAGTCTTATTTGTTTTTTTTTTGTTTTGTTTTATTTTTTTTTGTGGGGGGGGGGGGGGGTCAACTGGAGTTTTTTACATGTGAAGTACTTTGTCACCACCAAAAAGCCTTGAATCGTCTGAAATGAAAAATAGACGCAACGTTTAGTGAGTTACGTCGGAAGCTGTGAAAGGAGCTAGAAAGTTTAAACAAAACTGATCTTCAAGAAGACGGTGCACAAATACGAGATTATCACAGCGACAATTAAAACAATTCCAAGTGTGATGTACAGCTTAGTTTTTTTCGTTTGTTGAATGGATGCTATTTTGCGATGATGAATGTGGTTGCGAATCTTGCGGACGATTTGGTAAACTGGATTGTGTAATTGAAGAAACTAAAACTTTTTCTACTACTTTGTGGAAAACGCTGTTTTGAATACGACGACCGTAACCATTACAAAGATAACTCGAATCATTTCCGGTTAATAGAAAGAGTAAATGTTGATGATCAACTTATTTCGAAGTGTTAGAGAAAACTGAAGAAACTGGAATGATTTAGGTGAGTGTTACCCCTCCCCCAATATCTAAATGATTCCGAGAATTCCGATCACCGTCGGACAATTTTATTTGTTTTAAGAAATTTGAAGAAAAAAGTTAATGTGCTTGAAATATTTCCGTCTTCTATTTCGGCTAGTGGCACTGGATCTTCTATGAATGGTCGATAGACTTGATATTTATTTCAGAAAATAGCATAACTGTTTTTCTCGTTTTTTATTGTAAAAGAATACAAAAAAGAAGTAAAGAAACATTTTCAGATTAAATTTAAAATTTTTTAAAGAATGAACAAGTTCTTCATCATCACTCATTCGATGATCTTGCTGCATCCAGACGTTTAATGGTTTGCAATTGGATTTTCCGTAAGCGTGTCATTTCTCGTTGGAAATAACTTCTCATGGTGTATTTGGTGTGGTTCTCTTCAATTTTTTTCCATCAGAAATAATACCTTTATCGTTCTTACTCTAGATAGTATGAGATATAACCATCCGGTATTTCCTAATTTGTCTTTTGGTGCTAGCGGTCCCAGTGTAATAGCATCTCTGGAGATGCCTTGCATTTTGTGCCCCGTTAAAACTAAGGAAAGGACGCAGGAGAATTGGAACACTTTGGTTTTCGATTGGAATGACGCATTGACATTGCATTGACTGATTTCGCTCTTCGTATAACGAGAAAACACCCTTTTTGCAAATCGCAAAATAAGGAAACGTTGGTCTACGCTGTATTTTTATTTTTAAACAAGAGACACTCGACGTCTGACAAACACACGGAAGTAGCTTTTTTCACAGTCGGGAGCAATTCTAGAGTCAGTGTTGCCGACGGTTTCATAATTGACGGTTCGGATAAAATCAAGGGCTGATTTTATCCGAATTCGGACGTTGAGGGTCCATTCTAACTTCGATGCCCAATGCTGCGTGCATCCTTCGATGAGCATAGCCGCTACACTAGGAGAAGCACATATAACGGTGGCGGCAACCAAATGCCAACGCTGCGTGAAATCCTTGAAGCATTTGATGATTCGGGATTTTCTCGTTCCACCCGATCCAGCCAAAAACATCCGCAGGTAACGATTAGTTAGAAGTAAACCATCTAAAAACGAGTCAAGTTTCTTGATTTCCGATGTTATACTTGAATTCTTTTCGCTATCCGCCAGTTGGTTGGTGAAATGAATGTGCTGTAACATCGCTGCGCCCATTAAGAGGAAGGCGTTGTGCTGTTCTTTGTTAAGCGACCATACCTGCGATTGGCCCTGCAGACTGGGGAAATTAGAGTCTTGGAGCTTTGGTTCGGTGCAATCGTAAAAAATGTCCTTGTGGAGATGGTCGTCCAGTTCATTTTGCAAATACTCCAGACGAAGATCGACGTGGGTATCTAATAATGCATTTATTTTTACATTACGTAATTTAATTTTGGGCTAAATTGGACGAACAAAAATATATTTAAACTTACCCATCGGTTTGTCCAAATTAGTGTTCACGTTGGGTTTCTGTCCTCGATCGAGAAACTAAGGCTTGCTCGCCCAGGCAAGACGAATTTCTATTTACTTTTCGATGGCAATTGCTGCACGGCTAGGTGAGAGCGTAGTGAGTAGTATCGAAGTGAGTTGTTGTCGGAGGCCAGGTTCTAGTAGGTAGATCCATCGGGTTGTCTTTTTAAAAAGATTCAAGTGCTTGAATGAAGGAATCGTCAGTTAGCACTTGAGCAGCCTCCACCTTGTTGTCGTCCGCTTCATTAAAGTCAATTACGCTGACTTCCTCTTCGTTCATATCAAGGGTTTCCTTTTCTTCTCGAACCATGTCTTCAATGTCAGGCTTACTTAATTCTAATGACTCGCTATCTGACGTCAAAAGGCGGAAACTTTCGTTATTTTAAATACTTTCTATCGTTACTTTCGTCGATTCGTCGGCATGCAGTGTCTTTTTCTGGCGTTGGTAAGCGCCCCACCACGTTTTGCCAACAGCAACCAAATCCTTTTATTCTCGAAACGGAATAAACATAGTAAAACTCCTTTTCGTACTATTCTCTACGCTCTTGTCTTTCTTTTGGAAGAAGATCATTGCTGTCTTCGATGCTCTTGAGATCTGGGAGTCTTTTCGCTAAATATTTGGGCCAGCATGCGTCCATTCTTTCTCTGTGGCCTTCGGTATCGTGTTGTGGATGGTCAGTAAATATTTACGAATGATTCGTGCCGAATTTGATTCATCTTCGCTGTTAGAATCATAGTTTCAGTGTCACATTGCCTGGTTTTTCCTTCAATTTGCATGATTCTTGTTTTTTGGGTAGAAGACCACAAATTCATCTTTTCAATTTGTGAATTTTCTTTTCATCTGAAAACATAAATTGAATTAAATGAATTGAATAATCATATATCGTAGCTTTGGCTTCTCCATACCGTGTGATGTTTGCGTAAATAGTTTCTTTTTCCAAGTACGCGATGGCTTGGGTGGAACCAATGGTGTCCTCATTCGTCGAAGCTCGAATAGCTGAAAGTAACTTCCCTAGACCCAGAGAACATTCTGATCTAAGAGGAGTGGCATTTTCGGTTTTTGATGAATTTTCCCCGTTTTGGTCTCCTCGTTCGTAGGTTTCTTTGTCTTCAATCTGTCGTAGCCAAGCTGGAGAGCTGCACGAACTTTTTTGGTGATGGTCAAGTTTTTTTTTACATATTTTACCAAACAAAATTTTCTGTTCGTACTCTCTTCCGCACGATCGCATGATTCCACTGCCGTTTCTGATAAAATGTCAAATTTTTTATTTGGAAAGGATTCACATTTTAAAACAAATTTGATATCTTCCTTGAATGAACGTCTCGATATTTGCAGCTAACTTTTTCGTTAATTTGTCAACATGGAGATACTTTGTTTTGATTTTTTCCTCTGTTTCCTGCTATTATAAAAAAACGTTCCAGTAAATTGATATTTTCTTATAATGTTATGAAACAAACTTACAGGGTCCGTTTATATTAGGCCTATTGGATGGATGACATAATTACTGCTAGGTGTTGTTGATTATCGGATAACAAAGCACTATTCAACTGGTACTCTATTTTTCGATGTCCATATAACCAAATGAGCATGTGCGTGTGCAGAGTAAGGCGATATTGCTCCTCGACGATACGTAGTCAAGCTTGGGGAACCCCCAAAAGACTCCCGTGCTTGTATGGTTTTCCTTTCTTAAAACACTAGCCAATAATATCTTCAATAATAATATCAAGAACCTGTTGGAAATGTAACGCTGCTACCAAAGGGTGATCGGACAGGATCTTAAAACGTTTTGTTTCCAATGGTATCGCATTGGCATGTGGAATGGCTTCTTCTGGATCAAGGCAAACCACCTAACTCTGTATGATTTGGCGTCATTTGGACTTATAGTTAGCAAAATGTGGGCTTTACCGTTTTTCGCATAAACTGCATACACTTGTTGTCTATTGCGCTGCGCTGCAGCTTGAGAATGTTGAATCGTTGGATTCGCTATTTTTTTATCCGTTAAAACTGAAGATGCAAGACCATTTACAATTTTGAGAGGACGCGGCGCACTTTGCCCTATTCTTTTCCTTTTAATGCACTCAATTTGATATTTAACTGATTTTCTCATGTCTTCCTTTGATACTTTGAATAAGCTACAGCTTGAGGCATAACGCTTCCGTCCTTGTCCACTATTCGCGAGGGTAATTTTGCCCTAACCATAGCTTTGTTGTAAGATGTGTTCGGTATATGTAATCTTACAGAGGCAAAACAAAATTAATTTTCTGAAATTTCCTCCTTCTAAGATTGGCGTAAAATGCAACGAGTCTTTTCTTGGAGATTGGAATTTTTCTGGTTTAACCAAATCCTCCTCGCCGAAAATGGGAATAAATCTGGATAACGAATTTTAAGATAATTGGGATCGGAATCTGAGACTAAATCTTCAGCCGCTCTTATGACGAACGTTTGTGACATAGTTGATGGTTTTTTCGGCAATGCATCGAACATTTCTTCGTGTACGAATTCCCCGTTATCTTTTTCTCTAATTGTAACAGTACACGAAATCATCGTCGAACTGATTTCTTCGTGAGCTGATCTCCCCCGTAGTAGCTATTCTTTTCTTATTCTTTTTTGCTTCGGAATCCACTTCATTTACTTTTTCATGTTTGTCATTATCAAGAAAATAAACTTCTGGTGAAACAGTATTTTTTGGAAGTACCCGAAATGACCGTTCGTCAAAACGCACTTTTTTCATAAACTCGTTATCGACATCGTTCCAAAACTGATAAAGTTGTTTCATTTTTACGGGTTTGATAATATAATCGGTTTTAGTTGCAGCTATTTTCCCCTTGTTCAAAGAAGAGCATCGTTTGTGAACGGAGACTCGAACTTTGACAAGGACTCGAACAGGACTTGGGTCTGGAATGATGGGAATTGTTTTAGTTACAAACGCCGTGTATAGCCTGTTTTAATATACGTAACCTTTCAACCAACTACCTAGCTTAGGGCCTGGACGTTGCACCAAAGTTTTATATTCTTCCGTACGATTGCACTGGTCTTTTAACTTAAAGAACCAAAAGACATTTTACGCAGATCAGGCGAAAGCTCCACAACCCAGTTTCTATTAGCAATAGAAAATTTTTGTAATTTTCCTCTTTTTAATCTCTACAAACAAGATCTATGATTTTGGTCGCAACAATACATCTTGGGGATACATCGACAGTTTTCGGGAGAAGCACATCTTGTCAAATGGCGCAACACACAGTTTGGGGAAAGAAGAACATTTTTAAATTGTAACTGACCAGGAAACATTTCCGAAACATCATATTGCTTGATAAGTGATGGATGTAGTTTATCATTCGATTTCCCAATCCCATATGGTGCTTTTAGCAGCGTGTACATTTTTTTTGGAAACTGACCAACTGACAACAATTTCGTTATTGAAATGTTTGTAAACTGATAGCATACTGCGCAAGTAACGACTTCTTCGTGATATTTCCTGAAAATATCACTAGTTATTTCAGACAACTTCTCGTCTGAATCTGGCATACCTTTTTCATCTAGTTCTAACAGTTCTTTATCAGTATAAAAAATATCAGAATTGCTTTTTCTTTTCCCTAATGTACACATTCATTTTTTTCTTTTGAAATTTGTTGAGACCTATGTAGCTAACTATCAATATCTCCTTTCCTGATTATTACTCCTTTACTTCGATAAAATACTCTTTCAATCCTCATTCTATTATCAGGCTTCCGATTGGTCATATGCCCTCCAAATCTAACAGTCTTCTCTGTTTTTTCTAAACCCATTTTCAATTTGACCACAACCTGAAATTCCGGTTTTTTCAATGCAGAAAACTATGCTTCAATTCACAACTGCTCCAATCAGCACCTATGTCTGTTAACGACACTTTTTGTTTTTCTATTTTTTTGTATCAATTGAAATAACACTAGAACTTAATTTATAGAATTTTTCTACAGTTCCGTATTCGATAATCTTGTCACTAGTCGATGACCATCAATCATTACCTTTTATAGAAAATTGACGCCTCATTTCACTATCACGATCAATTTCAAAAATAATATTCTTATACAAAGATGTATCACAACTACAACTTCCTACAGATGTTAAGGGTGCAAGCGGCTTAAATTTAGTATTACTTTATTCCCCATACCAACGAATTCCATTTTTTTTATTCACTGCTCCTAACAAAAATTTTCTCACTGTGCTACCATTTTCACTAGATTTCCCTTTAACAATTTCGTTCGATACTTCTTCATCCGAAAAACTAATTTCGTTAAAAATGTCTTTGTTGGGTGGCATTTTCCAATATCAATTTAAAACACTGCGTTCGCAACCAATAGAACAAACAAACACTAAAATATATAAAAATAAAAACGATGGAAAACCTTTACTTCAGCAAATAGCACTGAATACTTTCAATCAAAAATAATAACTACGAGCGCCAACATTCCACAATTTTCCCAAAATCGTATTAGGATAGCACATTATTTCCCTCATTGAAAAACTTTAAAAATTTCAAAATAATCGAACGTAATCCAAGACTTATTACACTTAGAAATTTCCAAGAATAAATATAAAAGTCGAAAGTTTCTAGGAAAAACTGTCATACAGACATATAAGAAAGTCCCTTAATATTCTCGTTGGCGAAATTTAAACCAAAGAAAATAAAAATAAATTAAGAAAATCGAACAAAAAAAATTATCTTACTATTTATTAGAATTTACTTTACTTGAAATTTAAGAAAAAACACCCTTTATTCATGTGACATTATCAGATACACGCCATTATTCTTCAAAACATTCATCATCATCATTAGCGTCATTTATTTTTTTTAACGAACAAAATCAATACAAAATCAATTACAGAATAATACATTCATAAACAATCATAAATTTCTCGATATGCACTGTTCCTCATATACCGATGAAAATATTTTACCTTTGAAAAGGTACAAAACGAAACAACTTGTCATTTTGATTTCTAAACCTGCCTCCCTCAGCAATACGTACAACATCAAAAATCATTTTGTGTACACAAATAAACCGTACCTCATCTACACCTATTACAAAATGAAAAACGACAGTTCGTCTTGATTAATTAAGTATGATTCACCAAACAAATTAT
Source organism: Daphnia pulicaria (assembly GCF_021234035.1). Classification (NCBI taxonomy): domain Eukaryota; kingdom Metazoa; phylum Arthropoda; class Branchiopoda; order Diplostraca; family Daphniidae; genus Daphnia; species Daphnia pulicaria. The sequence goes on along the minus strand of NC_060919.1, from coordinate 8,434,454 downwards.
TGTTTCCAAACATCTCATTCGTATACAACACATATTTTTAATAATAGGGTTCTTCAAAATAAATAAAGTACTGCTTCTAATTCCTACATACTGCTTGGGGTACATATCTACTTATATACCCAATTTCTGCGCAACCTGTAAAACTTTTAAAAAAATCAGGGAAAATATTACTTAACAACAGGATCGATGCACAAATACTACGTTATCATCAATTTTAACTTCACTGAACTATTATCAAACACAACTGAACTTATCAACAACAGCAGTTTTTTCATGTTAATTTCTTTAATAATCATGTATTTAAGGAAAGTGATGTATAGCAAACTGAGAAAACTTGAAGAAAAAATAAAAAAAAAACAGAACTCGAAATTTAAAAAAACTGTGAATTTTTGGTCAAAATTGGAAACCTTAAAAACTTTTACAACCTGTAATAATGTTTCCAGAAAAAGTTTACATAGTAATTGTCATGACAAAATAGCGTTGCAACATGAACAACATGAACAAACATACCAATTCCATCTTCAATTCTCCTATATCAAACAACAATTTAAGAAACACTATCACACTTAAAGCAACATTAAGTGTAGTTATTCTTCATCTGAATGACTGGTTCCATTAACGTTGATCTTCATGGCATGAAACCCTAAATGAGTAAAACTATTACAGAGTAGTACTTTACAGATTTTTTTTCCAAAAATATCCTGCCATCCATTTAAAATAAGTAAATGTTATTACCAACAGTTGACTTAAATATTTTCCAATTCAAATTAAATATTTTTCAATTCCTACTACATTTTCCCTATAAAAAAAAACAAATGATGTAACAATATCACAGTAAACTAACTTCCATGTTCATGTTCAATTATTCTTTATTCGTTACATCAATGAGTTTTTACCATTAGCGTGAACTGACAGGACATAAACACTAAGAGAAACTGTTTCAGATTGTACCAATACAAGAATATCTTTTCACCTATTAATTTTGTAAATATAAAAAACAATTTTAAGAAACCATCTAAGTTAAATTAAACTAAACAAGTATTCTTTAGTTCAACGATTGCTAACATTCTCACCAAAAGTTAACGTAAGCACTCCACATCAAATTCTCAGATTGGTTGGTGAGCTTAGTGTTGTTGTTGATAACTATTCAAACTTTATTAATTATTTACTGACTTTCAAGCAGGTTAATGATCTTTAATTTCCAAAAAAAACTCAATATATTGGCAATGGCAGCAAACATACAGCATACTATTACGGCCTTCAAAAACTAGTTTGCAGAAATTCATGAGAGCCATCTAGTGAAAAAAAAATTATTATTTAAACTCATCATTTTCTCGTACTCCACACTTTCATCAATTACCCTAAGTTAATGGCTAATCAAATATAACTGAAACTGTGATGTTGCACTCCGTTATTAAACCCTCTACAAACTAGTATTAATTCAAATTTCTAAAACTCACCCATTAAAAAACGTACAAAATAAGAATGAAACCCTCCTCGATTTTCGACGTTCTCGTTATACCTGGAATGACTTGGCAATGTCGCCCCCCTCCTCTTGTAGCATAGAGACGGCAGTTGGACTTTGTACTCGGACGAGTGAATACATTCCGTTTCTCTCATCTTAATTCCCCTATTCATTTCACTTCATTCCAATACCTCTGAGAGGACGGAGCTTCTGCTTGAGCGACGTTTGCAAGTCATTTTCATAAACCGATTCCTGGAAAAAAAAATAAAAAAAAATAAGGAATAAATATAAAATACTTCCACCTAAATACTTACTTAATGCGCTGAAATCTGCCCTCATCCGGTTTAGCTGATGGGTGCTGATCTGGGTTTGGTTCCGTCGGGGCCTGCGAGGCAGCGGCTGACTTGTTTCTGATACTCGGGTCCACCGGTGTTGATTGAAAAACTGGATACTAGAGTTCAAACACCACCGCCAAACATACAATGGCCTCAATTGGCTCGAGTGGCGTTAACATAAAAATTATCCGTGCTCATCAAATTTTTACACATGACGGAAAAGAAAACACCGACCCCAGCAATCATGCAGGTTAAATAACTCTGCAATTTTAGCTGAGTGCTGTGCTGGTCCGAGTCGACCGCCAGGATCCAGAAAGCATTCAGAATCTTAAGAAGGGTGGAGAAACAACGGCCAACATTATACGGCATACCATCCCCGGTCAGTCCGCGATGAAAATCAAACACGACGAACGCCAGCTCCTCGCATCCACTCATCACGTTCGCGTTCGCCATCAAGTTGGCCTGGTTGTTAAAAGTCTGTTAAAAAAAAAAAATTTAGGGGGCTTATTCTTAGGCAATGCTTGCCCTTGAGAAAGAGAGTAGAGGAGAGCCAACATCTTCGACCGAGAAACCCCCCCCCAAAAAAAGAAAAAAGGCAAAATAAGAAACTAAATCAAATTAAAATAAATCAAAATTATGATGCTTGTGGCTCTTTCGACGGCCACGTCGAAGAAACGACGATTTATTTTCCGCGGTGTTGGCGAAGCTTCCGTCGCCTCACTCGTTCCAGGCTGTGGCGAGTCCTCCGCGATTTTATTCATGTTTTCCAGTGCTATTATTGTTTCCATCTAAAAATCATTAAACATACGCTGTGAACCAACGCTGTGAACACCACAAGAAAACGACAAATTTTTTTTTCCAAACACCACCGCCAAACATACAAAATACCTGGCCTCAATTGCCTCGAGTGGCGTTGGCATAGAGACCACCTGTCATGGTCAATTGTTTAACCATGCCCGAAAAGAAAGCAACGAAACCAGCAATGATGAACGTGAAAAAACTCTGCCATTTCAGCATTGTCTTATGCTTGTCTGAGTCTACCAGGATGCAGGCAGCAATAGCAATCTTAAAAATAGTGGAGACAAAACTGCCAACATTCATGGCCATACCCATCCCGGTCAGTTGGCGATCAAAATCGAGCATGATGAACAAGAGCCCCTCGAAACCACCAATCACGTCCGATGAGACCAGCAGGTTGGCCTGGGTGTTGAATGTCTGTTTAAAAAAAAAAATATATTAATATTACATAATAGGGGTTACATAGGGGTTGTAGAGGGCAGGGTAATAAGGAGAGGGGAGGTCCCACACACGTAAACACACAAACACCACTTACTTTGCTTCCGCGGCGTACGCTGCCTCTGCTGGAGTGGTGAGAGACGGAGCTTGTCCTTGAGCGAGTTTTGCGAGTGCATTTTGTCAGTCTCATCATTTGATTCCTGGAAAAAAAAATAAATAAATAAGGAATAAATATAAAATCCTATCACTTAAATACTTACTTAATGCGCTGAAATCTGCCCTCATCCGGTTTAGCTGATGGGTGCTGATCTGGGTTTGGTTCCGCCGGGGCCTGCGAGCGGCTGACTTGTTTCGGATACTCGGGTCCACCGGCGGTGTTGGCGAAGCTTCCGTCGCCTCACTCGTTCCAGGCTGTGGCGAGTCCTCCGCGATTTCATTCATGTTTTCCAGTGCTATTATTGTTTCCATCTAAATATACAGAGCAGGCGAAAATAAATATAGACTGTGCGGTCGCATCTAAAAAAGAGAAAAAATGTTGGATCTTTTTTTTTCTTTTTTTTACGCTTATGGCAAACAACCAACTATGGAAGCATGGTCTTCATATGGAATTGGAATTAGTCGAGCTTTTAGACATTGTTGAGGTATTTATTACAAATTTTTCGTTTAAATTCTTGGTAATGTACCAAGTGCTGTCCTACTACTACGTGACCAATGTACTATATTTCTCTACTTCCCAAACACCCAGGGTTATGAAGAGTGCCCTGATGAAATATTCGTAGAGGGGGCTGATTTTGAAAATTAGAAAATTATCCTTTACCAAGAAATATCACAGCTTTGAAAGAGTGGAAGAAAAAGGATTGTATTGCAAGGACCATAGTTTAGTATACAACAAAAACGTCAAAAAGATTGAATGAGTTTATGGAAATAATTCGAGAAAAGCATTATTTGACAAAACATTTTTTCTTCCTTGGGTCTCATTAACTGTCGAACCTCATACAATACTTACGGCGTGCCGCAGACAATTAACATTTACTCCATAGAGAATTTCTGTCACTTGACTACAAGACAGGATACCACATCATGACTCACGTCACAAATATCGAAACCATGTACAGTAGGCACCAAAAGTATCTGGAAACCCGAGGGAACCTAAATATGGAAAAACGCACATTTCGCAATTCGAAAAAGTACTAAAATTTTCATTCGATCCAAATGAAATTTTTGAGTAGGTTTTCTCGGGTGCCAGGAACAACTCTTAATTTTTTTAGAACTACGATTAACGGGAAGGGTGGGATTTTTTCAAAAACAATAGTATTCGGACAGTAGAGAGGCCCATATGGAAAGGGGCTTACTTTGAGCTCGAATTGGCTCACTTGTAAGTGATGAAGAAGCGCAACGGTCTTAAAAAATATCTCCGTTTCCTCTATGGCACCCATGAATCAAGATTTTTTCAATAATTAGTTATCGTTTTAAATCTACCCTTAAAATTGATTTTGTAACGAACTCCGTGTCTGAGAGCAATGCACTGCTGCCGGTCTACGGAATTATCGACTTCTCACCACGTCCCTACTAACCATTTTGTATGAGAAAAACAGGGGGGGGGAGTAAATAGTTCCCAAAATTAACCAGGAAAGTCAGTCTAGACGTAACATTTTTCGGTGAAAAGAGTAATACAAAAACAAGAAAACTCCATAGAAGAGCCCCCACCCCACAACGTCTCTAAAATGCGGTTGTGCTCTTTTCCACTTCTAAAATGCGATTCTCAGTCCTTTCATTACATTTCAGCAATCCATATTGAACCTCAAATAAGGATAAAAAAGAGGCATGGTCCCGAGAAGGCAGTGCTGTATGGGAGGCTATCGTAGGCTGTAGTATGAGGCTACGTTGCCCCAGGCTATGAAAAGCTTGACCAGGAAATCCATATTAAACAACACGAAGGGTACGTTGAAATCTGCGTATGTCTACTCCACAAAGGTCTTTATGGACTGAAACAATCGTCACGACTGGGGTTTCAAAAACTCTAAAGCTCTCATCAAGTTGAACTTCAAGCAGAATGAAGCTGACCCATGTGTATTCAATCGGAACACAGAAAGTGCATTTATGATTCTTGCGGTGTGGCTCGATGTGCTGTTACAAATTTAATTGTCAGTTTTCACTACTATTTTGTTCTTCTCACTGTTGTTGGTTTTGGGAGTCATTCCTTTTACACGGCGATTCAATTCTGTAGGTAGGTCACCAAGAAAACAGCTAAAGTGAGAGGCACTTTTTCTAATTTTTTTTTCTCTCGTGTGGAGGCACATTACTGCCGCCCACTCTACTGAAAAGCCATAAATTTTTTTTCCGACTGTCGAAAAAGGGTTAAGGGAAAGGAAATGTTTCATATTTGTTGGCTACTATTTGTGAAGAGTTTATACAACTGATTGAAAACGCTGCATTGAAGTTTATTTTAAACCAATTGAAAAATATAAATCCTGATCCTTTGTAGTCGATTCAACACCGACATGTCTCACAAAGATCAACTAATTTTCGTCTTTCACTATGTGTAAAAACAGGACTACTATTGAACGTTTTTTTTTTCTTCATACCAATGTCCGGTCATACAGAAACGTTGATGGAAATCTAGTAATGGAAAAGCTTGAAAAACACGCAATGAATAGGGTTACTGTCGTGGAGAGTCTTATGATAATGCATGTGGTTCATTTTGTGGTCATTCTTTAAATCTTCATAAGTTTGGGCGGCTGAAAGCAACTAATGTATTTTTTAATTCAAGAAATCAGCAATTTTTTTCACTTCTTCACATAGCTGGAAAATGTTGTTAAACATGTAGGAAAAAAACTAAAAATTTGAAAATGTCTTCCTGTGACCAGATGATGCGCTCGTGTGGATGCCGTTCAAGCCATCTCAGAAGGCCGGATATCGGCATTATATCAAGGTACTTGGCGAAATCAATGTTGATCCAACGAAAGGTTAGTCAGAGAAAAGAAGCAAAAATTTTGTCAAATAGGATGAGCTTGTTGAAAACCCCTGTCATGACCATTTTCTAACAGACAGTATGAAAGTGGTTCAATAAGACGAGAAAAAATTAGTACCCCGTCGACATTGATCATGTGAAATTTATTCATTTTAACCATTCTCTTGGAAAAAAAGAAAAAAAATCAACATTTTTAATAGATTCGTTGATTAATAATAAATTAAAAATTACGATTGGTAGAGCAAGTGAAGTCATGGTTGTTTGAAATGAAGGAGAGCATTAACTAACTTTGTTTTGACCTATCTATTTGTTTATTTATTTGCGATGATTTCCGCAAAAAAAAACCAAAACGGTCTCTTTGAGTGACGAATCGCAATTCGCTTGTTAAAACAAAACCAAACTAGCCAGATTCTAAATTCGTATTATCCAGAAAGGCTGACCAGAACATTTTCCGTTCAGTTGACAATTCACGACGGTCGAACTTTGAAAATGTGGATTCGTTGAACCAATGCCATAGCTTTTAAATGGCTTGGATAGGGACCCTAAGAAGTGGATTTAAACGCCACTGCCCCTCTGGTAGAGTGCACTAAAAAAATAGGAGTGTCAATGCCAGCTTCCTTCAGTTTACCCTTAATCCATTGCCCTACTGTAGGACTCTTAACTGGATTATGTGGGATGTTAAAACGATAAAAAGCTGTTTTGCGTTATGCGGTTTCCGGAGACCACTGGTTCTCTCTATGTGTGATTACAAACAGATAAGTGGGCGAATAGCTTTGTTTTGGCTCCACTGGCACAGTGACAAACGAATAAGTGCGCCGAAACGCTGGGATTATTTTTGGGTTCCCAGATCAAAATAAACGTTGGGACCAGCAAACTTAATCGTGTCTGTCGGGATAGACGCAATCTCTGTACATCTTAGTAAGGCTAACAGTGTGACCAATTTTTTGCTAGCTGAAAGAGAGACAGGGTATTTCGTGCCGTTATGTATAAATGAGAAAGGACTATTGATGGATGGATGGATGAAGTAGGAGGCTTGGCTTGGAATATACCCTTCATCAGTCGGATGACTAAGGGGTGTTTACCAATTTCTTTGCGGTTGTCAATTCCAATGTTAGGAGTAGAAGAGAGCATGGATCTGGATACATTTACAGAGCGGCTTTCGACGAGACAGCTACCGATAGCCTCCAGGCGACTAGCCGTATTGAGCGGCAGATCTTGTTCCGGGAAGAACATTTGAGGAACATCCACCACCAACTCCAGCAGGATCGGGAACCACGACTTGGTCATTCCATCCCAACTCGAATTTTTCCGTCAATATGGCCATAATTTACTGCTTAAAGTAATAAAGTTAGTTAAAATTGTGATTTTTAGATGGGCTCAGTATGACTATTTTTATTACAGGTATCATTAATCCATTTGATTCAGCAGAAGAATTAAGGTGCCCCATATTTCAGTTAACACTTTAAGATGTCGTTTGGGAGATGGTGGTATTTATGGTCGACGACCAGCTAAAAAAAAGTATTTGACTGATGTGCGGAAGGCGGAATGGTTGCGTTTTGCACAAGAGCATATTCATTACACAATTGAATTTTGGAGAAAAGTCATTTGGCCTGACGAAAAAAACATTTTCTACCGATGGTTATAATGCTCAATGGGTTCATCGTTTACCAGGTGGTAGACATGAACCTTCAAATCTTTCCCGTAGTAGACACAGTACCCGAAACACGATTTATGTGTGGGATGTGCGACTTCTCATAGGCCTGGTGTATTACACAGGACCCGTGGTAAACATGCACAGTTACATGGACATTTTAACTGATCAAATGGTTCAATTCGCCAGAGATACTTTTCCTCTTCCTGACAACGAGGACCCATTACTAAAATGGAAACAATATAGTTGTTTTATGCATGATGGGTTCCGTTAGAATTTAATTTTTTTCAAGTTTTTGGTGCCTTATTCTTTTACTAAGATGCCTAGCCCACACTGCGATAATCGTCCGAGATTTGTTTTCCGGCGAGGCGTTTCTTCAACACCAAATTTGGTGGCCTTTATTTAGTCCTGACCTCAACCCAATTAAGAATTTTTGGGGGTGGATGGTTAATTACGATGGGAAATATTGAAACTGATACTGAAGAGCATTTATGGAACTGGGTTACACAATGCTGGGAAGAAATGAGAGAAGAGAGGGCTTATTGGGAACGTTTGATAAACTCAATGTCTAATAGATTGGCTCGTGTACGGGAACTTGAGGGAGATATGACAAAATTTTAAACCTTACTTCCCTGACTTCGCGTTTTCGTTCTTATTTATTGATAACCACAAATGAAAAATTATAAAAGACAAGTAGTTGCGCAAACCGTAATTAAGACGCTAAAAGGGTGTGGTAAATAAATTGGTGGGAAGCGGAGAATAAAGAAGAAGAGAAAGAAAAGGCGAAAAAGGGATTTAAAAAAGAGGAATAGTTCGATTTTTAGTATACCTTTCGAGAAAAACGGCACTCGACTCACGAGATTCCTCTTAAACTCAGTACCTCACTTGTGTCTCTACGTAATTCTGCTAAGGAATATATACTCTTAAACAGTCACCTAAATCACAGTTGAGCTTTGTTAAATATTCTAGCAATAGTTTTTTTACTAATCAATCCCTAAACAACTTCAATTTTTTTCTTGTTTAGTTCGGACCTCGCTTGTCCAGTTCTTAGGCTCTCAGTTTCGTTTTCCCATTTTTCTACTACGTCTGCTTTCTGCTACGTCAACTAAATTTCTTTTCGAGAGTTATCTACGGAGTTAAACCATGGTAAGTACAGTAGAATTTGTTAAATACTAAAAAATTCAACTTTTAACTTATTTTTGAAAATAGCAAACTGCCACCTTCGTTGGTAGCGCCATGCAATTGGTACTTCCATCTTAGCAAAATTTATGGCGTAGTACACGTCGTAGCGACAGTGCGTGAGGTTGTCAGGAGCAAAGTCCGATTAGGGGCTGATGGGCGACACGGCAGTTGAGTTGGCCAGGAATGTGGTGGTATTACTACTCCAGCAGCCAAGCTGACATGGTTGAGCGTGGGAAATTTTATCGTAGCATTCCTCTCAACTCGACCTGTCTGCCGTCTCTACCAAGACAACCGCTGCAATACCAGAGTTGCCCGTAGCGATGTCATGGTCGTCGTTGGCTGTTTGTTGACTGATCAGGGGCGATGTTGTCGAACAATTGCTGGATCTGAACTGCAAGAGCGGCCACAGCTCCCCAGAACACCCGCGAACCACCACCCAACGTGCAACGTCTACTGACGTGTCGCTTCCCGTAGCGATGTCGTCGTCGTCGGCCTCGTCGAGACTAATCAGATACTGTTCAAAGGCGACGTCACAGATGACCCGCTGAATCTTCGCAGGTATAGCGGCCACAGCTTCCACGAACTACCACTCGTAGATGCACCATTCACTGATGTTCCCTTGCCTGGAAGGGTACAAGTACGGGTAGGGGCCGGTACAAGGCACCGTGATAAGCCGGAAAACTTGAATTTACACGGGACTCATGTCCAGCAAGACTCGCACAAACAATGCGCGTCTATTTTTTGAAATTCTATAGTGTATAGTTATGACATCTGAATCTTTTAAAATATGAAACCAGATAGCCATTAGTAGGTTGATGCTGATGAAACACTAAGTGTGAAAAAAATAAACTGGAAATGACTACTAGTAACAATTACCAGTGATGGTCGATGGTAACGGATGAGGGGCCGTGCGGTGGCCCTGTGTACTGCGAAGAGAGTCGTATGGGTTTGTGTACACTGTTTCTGTAAAGAGCAAAACGTTCCATCCCAGTAGCCACTTCTTGTCGAGCAACGACACACATGTGCAGCAATCAAATGGAAAATCTGAATAAAAGGCTTAACAGTTGTTAATGAAATCCGCGTACGCGACAACAATTTCATTATGGGTTAATTTCAAACCTTCAAGTTGTTCATGAAGTTATTTCAAAAAAATTCTCGTCTGAATCTGGCATACCTTTTTCATCTAGTTCTAACAGTTCTTTATCAGTATGAAAAAATCAGAATTGCTCTTTCTTTTCCCTAATGTACACATTCAATTTCTTTTTCTTTTTAAATTTTTTAAGGCCTATGTAGCTAACTATCAACCTCTCCTTTCCCGATTATTACTCCTTTCCTTCGATAAAATACTCTTTCAATCCTCATTCTATTATCAGGCTTCCGATTGGTCATATGCCCTCCAAATCTAACAGTCTTCTCTGTTTTTTCTAACCTTTTTCAATTTGATCACAACTTGAAATTCTGGTTTTTTCAATGCAGAAAACGAAGTGATGACTAGAAATTTCTCCAACATCAATAGTATCTTCAATTAATCTATAAAAAATCGATAACAACAGTTACAGATTGAATGAATCGACAAAAAATAACTACTGGGAAAAGATCCCAATTCAACATTTCCCACTTAAGTTTCACGTGATGAAATTAAACCATCAACATTATTTACCGGTTATTTACTCTGATAATTTCCCCCAAAAAATTAAAAAAGCCGAATTTATTTTAACCCGTCTTTTTAGAAACTACCTCTTTCAAGATAACAATCTTCTTCTGATGCTTTTCAATTTGTAAAATTTCCAAATTCGAAGGGTTTTCAGAATCCTGTGACGATTGTCCTCTTGACCTCTTCCTAACAATTTACTTCTAATCTCTTGAACTGCAGTAGTTAATCGTTGTCGCACCCGCTTCACGAATGCTACTTTTTCAGGTGGTTTCTCCCCAACTGATGGATCTTTATCTGTTGAACTAATAACTTCAATATCAAAGCATTGTTCCTCGTCTTCATCAACACTACTCTTTTGAGCTAAAAGTTATTTTGTTTCCTCGAAAAGGTTATGACCAACACTTTCCAACGATGCACAAACTAATTTTTCACTTTCATTTTGAGCGGTATCACTTTCATCACAACTTCTCCATTCAGCACCTATGTCTGTTAACGACAGTTTTTGTTTTTCTATTATTTTGTATCAATTGAAATAACACTAGAACTTGATTTATAGAATATTTATACAGTTCCGTATTCGATAATCTTGTCACTAGTCTATGGCCATCCATCATTAACTTCGATAGAAAATTGACGCCTCATTTCACTATCACGATCAATTTCAAAACTAATATTCTTATAAACAGGTGTATCACAACTACAACTTCCTACAGATGTTAAGGGTGCAAGCGGCTTCAATTTAGTATTGTAACGGATGTCTCCCGCATATCATATAGATCCGCTGACCCATGTATCAGTAACGGCTAGATCAATAGCCTTTAGTCAAATAGCATAACACGTGACGGAAGCATGCAGAACAGACCCAAACAAGAAGTGTCAGATAGTTCCGTCAGATAGGACATAAAAGAACATCCAAGCCGGGCAACCGGGATCAGTCTATTGTATCGCATCACGTTGTATACTTCATCTGTCACTCTCGTTACAGTATTACTTTATTCCCCATACCAACGACTTCCTTTGTTTTATTCACTGCTCCTAACAAAAATTTTCTCACTGTGCTACCATTTTTACTAGATTTCCCTTTAACAATTTCGTGCGATACTTCTTCATCCGAAAAACTAATTTCTTTAAAAATGTCTTTGTTGGGTGGCATTTTCCAATATCAATTTAAAACACTGCGTTCGCAACCAATAGATCAAACAAACACTAAAATATACAAAAATAAAAGTGATAGAAAACCTTTACTTCAGCAAATAGCAATGAACACTTCCTATCAAAAATAATAACTACGAGCGCAAACATTCCACAATTTTCCCAAAATCGTATTAGGATAACACATTATCTCCCTCATTGAAGAACTTAAAAGTTTCAAAATAATCGAACGTAATTCTAGACTTGTTACACTTAGAAATTTCCAGGAATAAAAATAAAAGTCGAAAGTTTCTAGGAAAAACTGTCATACAAAGATATACAAGTAAGTCCCTTAATATTCTCGTTGGAGAAATTTTAAACCAAATAAAATAAAATAAATTAAGAAAATCGAACAAAAAAATTATCTTAATTTAAAATTTAAGAAAAAAATATCACACTTGTATGTGATAAACCATATAAACAAAAAAACAACACCCTTTTTTCATGTGACATTATCACATATACGCCATTATTCTTCAAAACATTCATCATCATCATTAGCGTCATTTAGTTTTTTTAACGAACAAAGTCAATAAAAAATCAATTACAGAATAATACATTCATAATTAATCATACATTTAACGATATGCACTGTTTCTCATATACCGATGAAAATATTTTGCCTTTTAAAAGGTACAAGTCGAAACAACGTGTCATTTTGATTTCTTAAACTGCCTCCCTCAGCAATACGCATGTGATGATGGGTCTATCACAAGGAAAGAGTCAACACGAGAGGTGCGGCTAAAAGTGTATTAAGAGTCAGGAACAACCACGACGACAACTGTAACACGATTACAAACAACAAGCAAGTGACCGTACAAGCGAGACCCCAAATGGATCGAATGTTCGGTTTATATACGGGGCGACGGGCGATGGCTTGTCTGATGGTAGCCATGCCTGTTAAAGCAATTAAGAAGATGCATATGGTAAACGCATCAACAAGTGTGAGAACTTGTCAATGGCTTTGCCATATGTTGTGAATTAACATTACACGCACAACATCAAAAATCATTTTGTGTACACAAATAAACCTTACCTCATCTACACCTATTACAAAACGAAAAACGACAGTTCGTCTTGATTAATTAAGTATGATTCACCAAACAAATTATTGTTTCCAAACATCTCATTCGTATACTACACATATTTTTAATAATAAGGTTCTTCAAAATAAATAAAGTACTGCTTCTAATTCCTACATACTACTTGGGGTACATATCTACTTATATACCCAATTCCTGCGCAACCTGTGAAACTTTTAAAAATTTAAAATCAGGGAAAATATTACTTAACAACAGGATCGATGCACAAATACTACGTTATCATCAATTTTAACTTCACTGAACTATTATCAAACACAACTGAACTTATCAACAACAGCAGTTTTTTCATGTTAATTTCTTTAATAATCATGTATTTATGGAAAGTGATGTATAGCAAACTGAGAAAACTTGAAGAAAAAATTAAAAAAAACAGAACTCGAAATTTAAAAAAACTGTGAATTTTTGGTCAAAATTGGAAACCTTAAAAACTTTTACAACCTGTACTAATGTTTCCAGAAAAAGTTTACATAGTAATTGTCATGACAAAATAGCGTTGCAACATGAACAACATGAACAAACATACCAATTCCATCTTCAATTCTCCTATATCAAACAACAATTTAAGAAACACTATCACACTTAAAGCAACATTAAGTGTAGTTATTCTTCATCTGAATGACTGGTTCCATTAACGTTGATCTTCATGGCATGAAACCCTAAATGAGTAAAACTATTACAGAGTAGTACTTTACAGATTTTTTTTTCCAAAAATATCCTGCCATCCATTTAAAATAAGTAAATGTTATTACCAACAGTTGACTTAAATATTTTCCAATTCAAATTAAATATTTTTCAATTCCTACTACATTTTCCCTATAAAAAAAAACAAATGATGTAACAATATCACAGTAAACTAACTTCCATGTTCATGTTCAATCATTCTTTATTCGTTACATCAATGAGTTTTTACCATTAGCGTGAACTGACAGGACATAAACACTAAGAGAAACTGTTTCAGATTGTACCAATACAAGAATATCTTTTCACCTATTAATTTTGTAAATATAAAAAACAATTTTAAGAAACCATCTAAGTTAAATTAAACTAAACAAGTATTCTTTAGCTCAACGATTGCTAACATTCTCACCAAAAGTTAACGTAAGCACTCCACATCAAATTCTCAGATTGGTTGGTGAGCTTAGTGTTGTTGTTGATAACTATTCAAACTTTATTAATTATTTACTGACTTTCAAGCAGGTTAATGATCTTTAATTTCCAAAAAAAACTCAATATATTGGCAATGGCAGCAAACATACAGCATACTATTACGGCCTTCAAAAACTAGTTTGCAGAAATTCATGAGAGCCATCTAGTGAAAAAAAAATTATTATTTAAACTCATCATTTTCTCGTACTCCACACTTTCATCAATTACCCTAAGTTAATGGCTAATCAAATATAACTGAAACTGTGATGTTGCACTCCGTTATTAAACCCTCTACAAACTAGTATTAATTCAAATTTCTAAAACTCACCCATTAAAAAACGTACAAAATAAGAATGAAACCCTCCTCGATTTTCGACGTTCTCGTTATACCTGGAATGACTTGGCAATGTCGCCCCCCTCCTCTTGTAGCATAGAGACGGCAGTTGGACTTTGTACTCGGACGAGTGAATACATTCCGTTTCTCTCATCTTAATTCCCCTATTCATTTCACTTCATTCCAATACCTCTGAGAGGACGGAGCTTCTGCTTGAGCGACGTTTGCAAGTCATTTTCATAAACCGATTCCTGGAAAAAAAAATAAAAAAAAATAAGGAATAAATATAAAATACTTCCACCTAAATACTTACTTAATGCGCTGAAATCTGCCCTCATCCGGTTTAGCTGATGGGTGCTGATCTGGGTTTGGTTCCGTCGGGGCCTGCGAGGCAGCGGCTGACTTGTTTCTGATACTCGGGTCCACCGGTGTTGATTGAAAAACTGGATACTAGAGTTCAAACACCACCGCCAAACATACAATGGCCTCAATTGGCTCGAGTGGCGTTAACATAAAAATTATCCGTGCTCATCAAATTTTTACACATGACGGAAAAGAAAACACCGACCCCAGCAATCATGCAGGTTAAATAACTCTGCAATTTTAGCTGAGTGCTGTGCTGGTCCGAGTCGACCGCCAGGATCCAGAAAGCATTCAGAATCTTAAGAAGGGTGGAGAAACAACGGCCAACATTATACGGCATACCATCCCCGGTCAGTCCGCGATGAAAATCAAACACGACGAACGCCAGCTCCTCGCATCCACTCATCACGTTCGCGTTCGCCATCAAGTTGGCCTGGTTGTTAAAAGTCTGTTAAAAAAAAAAAATTTAGGGGGCTTATTCTTAGGCAATGCTTGCCCTTGAGAAAGAGAGTAGAGGAGAGCCAACATCTTCGACCGAGAAACCCCCCCCCCCAAAAAAGAAAAAAGGCAAAATAAGAAACTAAATCAAATTAAAATAAATCAAAATTATGATGCTTGTGGCTCTTTCGACGGCCACGTCGAAGAAACGACGATTTATTTTCCGCGGTGTTGGCGAAGCTTCCGTCGCCTCACTCGTTCCAGGCTGTGGCGAGTCCTCCGCGATTTTATTCATGTTTTCCAGTGCTATTATTGTTTCCATCTAAAAATCATTAAACATACGCTGTGAACCAACGCTGTGAATTGGTCTATAAGCCAATCAACTATAAGCCGGGATTCAGCTCCGGGTTGAACTCCAGGTTCAGCTCCGGGTTGAGCTCCGGGTTCAGCTACGGGTTCAGCTCCGGGTTGAGCTACAGGTTTAGCTCTGGTTGGAGCTCCGCTTTGAGCTCCGGATTCAGCAACGGGTAGATTTGCGGGTTGAGCGACGGGTCCACGTCCCGGAAAGAATTCGCCTGTCCTGGTCAATTCTTTGACCCCCCCGGCAAAGCAACTAACCATGGCGGCGCTGATGAGGGTTAGCCAACTTTGCCATTTTAGCATGGTCCTATGCTTGTCAGAGTTAGTTCCTAGGATCCAGCAAGAGTTGGCGATCTTCAGAAGTGTGGAAATGAACAGGCCAACATTTGCGGCCATGCCCATTCCGGTCAGTGCGTGGTTAAAGGCGAAAATAATGCTCCCAAAACCGTCAATCAGGTCCGATGAGGTCAGCAGATTTGCCTGGGTATTAAATGTCTGTTTAAAAAAATATTAATGGGGGTAATGGTTCCCACACGCGTAAACCATTCGTGCACCATTGTCGCAATAGATGACGAACGAATCTTTTCCCGGCAACGGGAGCAACGGGTCCAGCATTGGGTCCATAAGCGAGTCCATCAGCGTTGGGAGCAGCGGGTGAGCCCTTTTTCGGAGCCGTTCGCGCTCCTGTTGGCGCTCTTCTTGGTGGTGCTGTTGGCGTTCGTGAACCGCCTCGAATTGGAGATTGCGCCTGCGCTGTAGTCGTCGGACCTGCGCATTCCCCGAATGGCAATGATTTTTCCCGTCATGTAAGTCTTGTCAATTAGGCGACTAGTTTCCGTCAGACATTTCGTTCGGGTGGTGGTGAGGGAGCAAGGGAGTTCTAAATAAATAAAACAAAAATCATTTAAATTACTTCTCTCAAAATAATTTTTTTAAATTAAAAAATACAATAATAAATAAAAGCAACAATTAAAAACTCTAAAACCTCACCAAATTAGGTAAGGGCAAGGGGACAGAAGAGAGAAAAATTTAGTTGAGACTTGTACGAAACCTTATTAAGGGTATTCTTCTTTAGAAACGAAAAAATGAAATAAATATGGCCGTCGCAAATCTGGTGTGACGGTGGCAAATCTGGATTGACTGTCCTTCATTTGGCTACAGGTCGTGACACGTAGTCGAAAAAGTCTCCCTCCCAGTTGTTGCATTTTTTATTTTTCCTGGTTAATGAGTCCAACAGAAGGACTAATGTGATAGTAATCTCAATGTGGGATCCCCTTCACATTATCCCAATGTTGAATCCCTCCCACATTATAACAATGTGGAAAAGCACTCAGCTTTCTCACATCAAGGGTACTATTCCATATGGCGGTTGCCATGTTACACTGCATCCCCTCCATCCAGTGTAACGCCTCAGACCCCCTGTATTTCTTCCCCCTCCTCCTTTTATCGACCATCCATGCATCGGTACTCTACTCCTCAGTTTGTTTCTTTTTATACTTAATATTCGGTACCTGACTGCAAACACTGGCACTACGCGTTACTACATGAAATTGTTGAGACTCGGCCAGAGGAGGCTGCACGACTAGCAGCGGCCTGTTTCAATTAAGTCAAGCTTAGGACGGGGCTTGAAATGATCCCGCAAGACGTTTTCGAGGGGGGAGTGAATTGGACCACCATGAGGAATGAATTCGCGCCACGGCACCAAAGTATCAAATGTTCGTTAGTCATCGTGTGGGTGAGATACAAGCCCTCACGGAGCTAGAAGAGTGGCGCTTCATTCCTGGCCGACAAAATTCAGCAGACTAGGCGTCGTGGTCTACTCAAGTAGTTGTCAGGCTAGAAGGAAATTATATGGAGTTGGTTGGAAGAAACCAGAAAGAAAGCTAAGCCGAATAAATCAATAGGCCCCAAAGAGGGAAATTCCTGCTTTAACGGAATCGCAGGTGTTGTCGCTGTCTTCAGTCATTGAGGAAGACGGAATCCTCCAACTTAGTGGCATAATTGGACGGAAAAAACTTTTTTACAAGTAGTTGCATCCACCCATCCTTTCGACATCTCATGAACGATCAAGATCGTTCGCCTTTTCCATCGAGTGCTAAATCACGTTAGATCGGATTATATGCTTAGTTTCATTTGAAAACACTTCTGGATTCCGCGCGAATGGCAGATGGTGAAGAAGATCCGGCGAACGTGTGGATTGTCCCATTCACATGGATGGCATGTGATTTTTTTTGCTGATGGAAGTTTTACTTTCAAGAAATCGTACCGTAAAAAGATGAGCCATGCTTTTTACGTGTATGGTGACACGCGCCATTTATCTGGAACTGGTGACCAGCCTTTTATCCGACTTCTGTCTTTTCATTTTGCAACCCTGGCTTATATGACCAGCCACGTGTTTTCCACACCGACCATGGCACCAACTTCGTCGGAGACGAGCGGGAACTCCAAGATGGTGGCAGAACTTTATGAAGATACATATCTGGTGGTCATAAAATACATCCAAGACCACTGCATGGAGTGGAAATTCCAACCTCACAGGATGCAGCATTAAATGCAAGGCTCATGAAGTTTTCATCGAATCCACCAAACAGGCTCTCTACGCATCAGTCTCGTAGACTAGACAGAAAACACATCGAAATATTCGATGGCAAACTACCAACAATGGAAGCTTGATCTCTACATGGAATTTGAATTAGTCGAGCTTTTAGACATTGTTGAGGTATTTATTACAAATTTTTCGTTTAAATTCTTAGTAATGTACCAAATGCTGTCCTACTACTAGGTGACCAATGTTCTATATTTCTCTACTTTTCAAACACCCAGGGTTATGAAGAGTGCCCTGATGAAATATTCGCAGAGGGAGCTGATTTTGAAAATGAGAAAATTATCTACCAAGAAAAATCACAGCTTTGAAAGAGTGGAAGAAAAAGGATTGTATTGCAAGGACCATAGTTTAGTATACAAACAACATAGAACGTCAAAAATGTTGAATGAGTTTATGGAAATAATTCGAGAAAAGCATTATTTCACAAAGCATTTTTTCTTCATTGGGTCTCATTAATTGTCGAACCTCATACAATACTTACGGCGTGCCGCAGACAAGAAACATCCATTGAGAATATCTGTCTCTTGACTACAAGACAGGATACTACATCATGACTCACGTCACAAATATCGAAACCATGTACAGTAGGCGCCAAAAGTATCTGGAAACCTAAGGGAACCTAAATATGGAAAAACGCACTTTTCGCAATTTGAAAAAGTTCTAAAATTTTCATTCGATCCAAATGAAATTTATGCGTAGGTTTCTCTGGTGCCAGGAACAACTCTGAATTTTTTTAGAATTTTGAACTAACGGGAAGGGTGGGATTTTTTCTAAGACAATAGTATTCGGACAGTAGAGAGGCCCATATGGAAAGGGGCTTACTTTGAGCTCGAATTCTGGCTCACTGGTAAGTAATGAAGAAACGCCAACGGTCTTAAAAAATATCTGCGTTTCCTCTATGGCACCCATGAGTCAAGATTTTTTCAATAATTAGTTATCGTTTTAAATCTACCCTTAAAATTGATTTTGTAACGAACTCCGTTTCTGAGAGCAATGCACTGCTGCCGGTCTACGGAATTATCGATTGGCGGTGATTTAGGACTAAGCGAAATAGGACAAGTAGAAATAGGACTACGTTTTAGGACTAAGTAGAAATAGGACTGGTCGAAATAGGACTACTTTTTGCAACTGATTGTTGTCAGTCCTATTTCTCCTTACGAGCAGTCCTATTCCTACCATACACTAGTCCTATTTCTACCTGTCCTATTTCAACAGATAAGATATCTGGCATCCTTGTCGGATTTGCTAGAAGTCGATTAAAACGAAAATCCGGCACCGTTCATATACTATTCAGCCTATGAAACTATGTTAGTAATAGTCCAGTTCGTTTTTCATTTGTAACTTGTACATTTCCAAACTTTTTTAACTTTTTTTTCATGAAAAGGTTGAATGCAATCATGTTAATAAAGCCCATTTGTTAGAAATATCAATTTGAAATGCAATTTAAGGTTTATTTTGAAATAAGATATTTCAAGGGGATTTATCTCGCGCTTACTCTGGGACTCACCCCCCTTCATGCTCGCTCTCCCCTTTGAACATCCGTCTATTGAATAATTCTAATGGTTGAATCGAATAATAATCTATAATAACCCAGAATGCGCAAAATTATAAAAAGAACTTTTGAGGTTACGCATCTTTTATTCGAAATTTTAATTTCAAATTCAAATTACATACAATTACAATACAAATTACAACAATTTAATCTTTTGTTGTTGACTTGTCGTCTTCTTCATGTGTCGAACATACTTCAACAGTGCTGTTGCATAAATTAATGAATGAAGGGCTGCATAAATCGATTGTTGACTGTCCGGCAGGGCTGCACAAATCAACAATGTGCCCGCTTTGGTTAGTAGATGAGGGGAGGTGAATATGAGACGAGGTGGTAGAATTTGAGGTACTGGTCCATCCTTCCATGTCGGTGGTTTTTATTTAAAAAAAAATGAAATTTAAAAATTTATACCTTTGTTTGTTTCATCCGCAAGTACGTTAACTGGGCCGCCCACTTCGTTGTATAAACGCTTGTTGATCGTGGACTCCTCCTCGTCCCTCTTCCTTTTTCGTTGTTCCACTTAACATTGCAAATTAAAGGAGGAAATGAAAAAAAAGTAGGAAAAAATAATCTAATAGAAAAAAAAACTCAAATTGACTTACTTAAAATGGAGTCTACTACTCCTGCAAAAGGCTCCAATGGCGTCGAAGCTGCAGCAGGTACATCGTCAAAAAACATTGGGATTTCTTCCAGTGAGAGATTAAGTTGGTTCGACATATTTCCTTGGAGTATTTGCCGTAACTAATCTTGTTACAATTCCGCTTTCCATAAGTAAACTATTTTTAATTTAGAAAACTGCCGCTATGTGTGTTTGCTGATTGCTGCCATTGCTGATTTGAGAGGAAGGAAATAAAGTGTTCAAATGGTAATTTGCTATCCATTACCATAGATATTGACTTATATAATGCAATATGTGATCGATTGATATAACAGTACCTGAGGCTGTTGTAATTTAAAATTTTCGAAATTTAACTTTCATTTATCTCACCTTGACCGAGAATCGAACTTCGATCCTCAAACCATTGGCATGATAGAACGGCTTGCTAACCATTATATCACCGTTGACATTATAAAATAAGGAAAAGATGGTGCCGTATGGTATGGCCCAGGTAAACCCCCCTTCTCTTACCCCTCTCCCATGGGTACGTGCAATCCCCCCCCCGTCCGACCCCCCTTCTGGCCGGCTTGGGCTGCGCGTCAGTCCCGTAAAACTCGAAACTTTTAACACAATATCTTATTTCCAAATAAACCTTAAATTGCATTTCAAATTGATATTTCTAACAAATGGGCTTTATTAACATGATTGCATTCAACCTTTTCATGAAAAAAAAATTAAAAAAGTTTTGAAATGTACAAGTTACAAATGAAAAACGAACTGGACTATTACTAACATAGTTTCATTGGCTATATAGTATATGAACGGTGCCGGATCTTCATTTTAATCGACTTCTAGCAAATCCGACAAGGATGCCAGATATCTTATCTGTTGAAATAAGACAGGTAGAAATAGGACCAGTGGATGGTAGGAATAGGACTGCTCGTAAGGAGAAAAAGGACTGGCAATAATCAGTTGCAAAATGTAGTCCTATTTCGACCAGTCCTAATTGGACTAGTCCTAAAACGTAGTCCTATTTCTACTAGTCCTATTTCGTTTCAGTCCTATTTCACCGACTACCAAATTATCGACTCCTCCCCACGTCCCTACTAACCCTTTTGTATTAGAAAAACGGGGGGGCGAGAGTACAAAGTTCCGTAAACTAACCAGGAAAGTCAGTCTAGACGTAACATTTTTCGGTGAAAAGAGCAATACAAAAACAAGAAAACTCCATAGAAGAGCCCCCACCCCACAACGTCTCGAAAATGCGGTTGTGCTCTTTTCCACTTCTACAAATGCGATTCTCAGTCCTACAATTACATTTCAGCAATCCATGTTGAACCTCAAATAAGGAGAAAAAAAGAGGCATGGTCCCGAGAAGGCAGTGGCCGGCAGCCCTGATAGACCCCCCCCCCCCTTCCCCACACACGAAAACATCGTTGTTCAGCATGACCTGCATGAAGTTCCCCAACTGAAAAGTAACACATTTTTAGTACTTACGGCCCTTGGGTATTCTATATCAAGAGCCAGACAGCTACACAGAAGCAATGAGCCGCATAATGGAAAGAGGGCATTGATTCTAAACTTAAATCTCTTAAAGCCAATAAAACATGGGTAATCGTTAACTATCCCCATCGCGTTTCGCCAACCCAGTAGGTGGCAGTACAAGGCAAAGAGAAATACAGAGTCGATTACAACGAGACATATGCCCCTGTTCTCCGTCACGACTCATTAAGAGTCATCCTAGCCCTCACAGCTTCGCGAAACCTCTACCTTTTACAAATCGATGTCCAAACCGCTTTTCTGTATGGGAGCTGGACCAGGAAATCCATATAAAGCAATCAGAAGGCTACGTTGCCCCAGGCTATGAAAACTGCGAATGTCTACTCCACAAAGGTCTTTATGGACTGAAACAATCGTCACGACTGGGGTTTCAAAAACTCTAAAGCTCTCATCAAGTTGAACTTCAAGCAGAATGAAGCTGACCCATTTGTATTTAATCGGAACACAGAAAATGCATTTATGATTCTTGCGGTGTGACTCGCTGTGCTGTTACAAAATTAATTGTCAGTTTTCACTACTGTTTTGTTCTTCTCACTGTTGTTGGTTTTGCAAGTCATTCCTTTTACACGGTGATTCAATTCCGTAGGTAGGTCATAAAGAAAACAGCGAAAGTGTAAGGCACTTTTTCTGATTTTTTTTCTCTCGTGTGGAGGCACATTACTGCCGCCCACCCTACTGAAAAGCCGTAAATTTTTTTGTCCCGACGTTCAAAAAAAAAAGGTTAAAGAAAGGGAAATGTTTCATATTTGTCGGCTACTATTTGTGAAGAGTTTATACAACTGATTGAAAACGCTGCATTAAAGTTTATTTTAAACCAATTGAAAAAAGATAAATCCTAATCCTTTGTAGTCGATTCAACACCGACATGTCTCACAAAGATCAACTCATTCTCATCTTTCACTATGTGTAAAAACAGGACTAATATTGAACGTTTTTTTTTTGCTTCATACCAATGTCCGGTCATACAGAAACGTTGATGGTAAATCTAGTAATGGAAAAGCTTGAAAAACACGCGATGAATAGGGTGACTGCCGTGGACAGTCTTACGATAATGCATGTGGTTCATTTTGTGGTCATTCTTTAAATCTTCATAAGTTTGGGCGGCTGAAAGCAACTTATGTATTTTTTAATTCAAGAAATCAGCAATTTTTTTCACTTCTTCACATAGCTGGAAAATGTTGTTAATTATGTAGGAAAAAAAAAATTTTGAAAATGTCTTACTGTGACCAGATGATGCGCTCGTGTGAATGCCGTTCAAGCCATCTCAGAAGGCCGCATATCGACATTATATCAAGGCGAAACCAATGTTGATCCAACGAAAGGCTAGTCAGAGAAAAGAAGCAAAAAGTTTGTAAAATAGGATGAGCTTGTTGAAAACCCCTGTCATGACCATTGTCTAACACACAGTATGGAAGTGGTTCAATAAGACGAGAAAAATTTAGTACTCCGTCGACATTGATCATGTGAAATTTATTCATTTAACCATTCTCTTGGGGAAAAAAAATTAACATTTTTAATAGATTCGTTGATTAATAATAAATTAAAAATTAGGATTTGTAGAGCAAGCGAAGTCATGGTTGTTTGAAATGAAGGAGAGCATCAACTAGCTATGTTTTGACCTATCTATTTGTTTATTTATTTGCGATGATTTCCGCAAAATAAAAAAAACCAAAACGGTCTCTTTGACTGACGAATCGCTTGTTTAAACAAAACCAAACTAGCCAGATTCTGAATTCGTATTATCCAGAAAGGCTCACCAGAACATTTTTCGTTCAGTTGACGATTCACGACGGTAGAACTTAGAAAATATTGATTCGTTGAACCAATGCCATAGCTTTATAATGGCTTGGATAGGGACCCCAAGAAGTGGATTTAAACGCCACTGTCCCTCTGGTAGAGTGCGCTAAAAAAATAGGAGTGTCAATGCCAGCTTCCTTCAGTTTACCCTTAATCCATCGCCCTACTGTAGGACTCTTAACTGGATTATGTGGGATGTTAAAACGATAAAAAGCTGTTTTGCGTTATGCGGTTTCCGGAGACCACTGGTTCTCTCTATGTGTGATTACAAACAGATAAGTGGGCGAATAGCTTTGTTTTGGCTTCACTGGCACAGTGACAAATGCATAAGTGCGCCGAAACGCTGGGATTATTTTTGGGTTCCCAGATCAAAGTAAACGTTAGGACCGGCGAACTCAATCGTGTCTGTCGGGATAGACGCAATCTCTGCACATCTTAGTAAAGCCAACAGTGTGACCAATTTTTTTGCTAGCTGAAAGAGAGACAGGGTATTTCGTGCCGTAATGTGTAAATGAGAAAGGACTATTGATGGATTCCTTTTTCTGCTTTACTTTGAAGTAGGAGACTTTGCTTGGAATATAATAATAATAATAATAATAATATATTCGATTTATATAGCGCCCTTTACATAAAATGATCAAAGGCGCTTGGAAGTCATGGGTAAGGTATATATCATGGGTCATGGGTATGGTATATACCCTTCATCAGTCGGATGACTAAGGGGTGTTTATCAATTTTTTTTGCGATTGTCGATTCCAATGTTAGGAGTAGAAGAGAGCATGGATCTGAATACATTTACAGAGCGGCTTTCGACGAGACAGCTCTCGATAGCCTCCAGGCGACTAGCCGTATGGAGCGGCAGATCTTGTTACGGGAAGAACATTTGAGGAACATCCACCACCAACTCCAGCAGGATCGGGACCCACGACTTGGTCATTCCATCCCAACTCGAATTTTTTCGTCGATATGGCCATAATTTACTGCTTGTAATAAAGTTAGTTAAAATTGTGATTTTTAGGTGGGCTCAGTATGACCATTTTTATTACAGGTATCATTAATCCATTTGATTCAGCAGAAGTATTAAGAGAGACGGCTCATATGCCCCATATTTCAGTTAACACTTTAAGATGTCGTTTGGGAGATGATGGTATTAATGGTCGACGACCAGCTAAAAAAAGTATTTGACTGATGTGCGGAAGGTGGAACGGTTGCGTTTCGCATAAGAGCACATTCATTACACAATTGAATTTAGGAGAAAAGTCATTTGACCTGAAGAAAAAAACATTTTCTACCGATGGTTATAACGCTCAATGGGTTCATCGTTTACCAGGTGGTAGAAAAGAACCTTCAAATCTTTCCCGTAGTAGACACAGTACCCGAAACACGATTAATGCGTGGGGATGTGCGACTTATCATGGGCCTGGTGTATTACACAGGACCCGTGGTAAACATGACAGTTACATGGACATTTTAACTGATCAAATGGTTCAATTCGCCAGAGATACTTTTCCTCTTCCTGACATCGAGGACCCATTACTAAAATCGCAACAATATATATTTTTATGCATGATGGGTTCCGTTAAAATTAAATTTTTTTTCAAGTTTTTGAAGGCTTACTCTTTTACTAAGATGCCTAGCCCACACTGTGATAATCGTCCAAAATTGGTTTGCCGGCGAGGCGTTTCTTCAACACCAAATTTGGTGGCCTTCATTTAGTCCTGACCTCAACCCAATTGAGAATTTTTGGGGGTGGATGGTTAATCGGTTGGAAAATATTGAAGCTGATACTGAAGAGCATTTGTGGGACTGGGTTAAACAATGCTGGGAAGAAATGAGAGAATAGAGGGCTTATTGGGAGCGTTTGATAGACTCAATGCCAAATAAATTGTCTCATGTACGGGAACTTGAGGGAGATATGACAAAATATTAAACCTTACTTCCCTGACTTCAAGTTTTCGTTCTTATTTATTGATAACCAGAAATGAAAAATTCTAAAAGACAAGTAGTTGCGCAAACCGTAATTAAGAAGCTAAAAGGGTGTGGGAAATTGGGTGGGAAGTGGAGAATAAAGAAAAAGAAGAAGAGAAAGAAAAGGCGAGAAAGGGATTAAAAAAGGGGCAATAGTTCGATTTTTAGTATACCTTCAATCAACTTAAAATAGAACTATATAGAGCTGTTTGGCTGCTAAAGAAACTTGCAGGCATGACTGTATAGAGCTGTTTGGGGTTGTCTTTTAATAAATCGATGATTTGTCAACACAGTCTGCTGAGAGAGCCAATCCGAGAGCCGAGAGGAGTCGGGAATTCGAATATGAAGGGCGCGGAGAAAATTCGAGAAAAAAGGCACTCGACTTAAAACATTCCTCTTAAACTCAGTACCTCACTTGTTTCTCTACGTAATTCTGCTAAGGAATATTAACTCTTAAACAGTCATCTAAATCACAGTTGAGCTTTGTTAAATATTCCAGTAATAGTTTTTGTTACTAATCAATCCCTAATAATAACTTCAATTTTTTTTCTTGATAACTTCGAACCTCGCTTGTCCGGTTCTTAGGCTCTCAGTTTCGTTTTCCCATTTTTCTACTACGTCTGCGTTCTGTTACGTCAACTAAATTTCTTTTCGAAAGTTATCTACGGAGTTAAGCCATGTACAGTAGAATTAGTTAAATACTAAAAAATTCAACTTTTAACTTATTTTTGAAAATAGCAAACTGCCACCTTCGTTGGGTAGCGCCATGCAATTGGTACTTCCATTTTAGCAAAATTTTTGGCGTAGTACACGTCGTAGCGACAGTGTGTGAGGTTGTCAGGAGCAAAGTCCGATTAGGGGCTGATGGGCGACACGACAGTTGAGTTGGCCAGGAATGTGGTGGTATTACTACTCCAGCAGCCAACTGGCATGGTTGAGCGTGGGAAAAATTATCGTAGCATTCCTTCCAACTCGACCTGTCTGCCGTCTCTACCAAGACAACCGCTGCAATACCAGAGTTGCCCGTAGCGATGTCATCGTCGTCGTTGGCTGTTTGTTGACTGATCAGGGGCGATGTCGTCGAACAATTGCTGGATCTCCACTGCCAGAGTGGCCACTGCTCCTCAGAACACCCGCGAACCACCACCCACCAATGCAACGTCCACTGGCGTGTCGCTTCCCGTAGCGATGTCGTCGTCGTCGGCCTCGTCGAGACTAATCAGATGCTGTTCAAAGGCGACGTCACCGATCATCCGCTGAATCTTCGCAGGTATAGCGGTCATAGCTCCCACGAACTACCACTTGTCAGTGCACCATTCACTGATGTTCCCTTGCCTGGAAGGGTACAAGTACGGGTAGGGGCCGGTACAAGGCACCGTGATAAGCCGGGAAACTTGAATTTACACGGGACTCATGTCCAGCAAGACTCGCACAAACAATGCGCGTCAATTTTTTGAAATTCTACAGTGTATAGTTATGACATCTGAATCTTTTAAAATATGAAACCAGATAGCCATTAGTAGGTTGATGCTGATTAAACACTAAGTGTGAAAAAAATAAACTGGCAATGACTACTAGCAACAATTACCAGTGATGGTCGATGGTAACGGATGAGGGGCCGTGCGGTGGCCCTGTGTACTGCGAAGGGAGTCGTATGGGTTTGTGTACACTGTTTCTGTAAAGAGCAAAACGTTCCATCCCAGTAGCCACTTCTTGTCGAGCAAAGACACACATGTGCAGCAATCGAATGGAAATCTGAATAAAAGGCTTAACAGTTGTTTAAGCCTTTTATTCAGATGAATAAGGAAAACAGAGGAAAGTCCTTACCCACAATATTTATTTTGTTGTTTGATCATTCGGATTCATTTTGTTTTGAATGAAATTTTTGTAATTTAGTTATTACTTTGAAAATACCATAAGCATCTCCCGAAATCACTGCCCCTTAACTATATTAATTTATTACCCTAAGATGTCGTTATGTGTATTTACGTATTGTGTTTTATGCCAGCCGCTAGAGGGCCAAGGTGGGACCTGGGAGTCCGACTAAGCAAAGTGAAGTACACTTATTTTAGATATACCGAGACGAGAGGGCTGTTTAGAGGGAGCTTTGATTATCTGGCCTCCCCTCGCGATATTTATAATTGGGAATATATTTTGTTTGAACCCGTCTTTCCTTATTATATTTATTCAAAGTAGTAACTGGTAAGGGGAGGGGAAATAAGGAAAAAAGAGGTGGGAAAGAAAGAGTAACGCCGAGTGACTTGCAGGCTGCAGGCTCTATGTAAAGTCCAGCAGTCGACATTTTGCCCCCTCCCCCTACTTAGAAGACGAATTCGACTGCGCTGCTCCTTTCGGTGAGCTGCGGAAGATTTGCCTTACTTAGCGGTATGGGCGGTATGGTTCAAATTCTGAAGGGGGAGAACTACTGGTAAATGCTTCCGGAGAACTTACTGGCAGTATAGCCATTGAACAGCAGCAATGTCCATAGGCTTAATTATTGACTCAGTGATTTGGAACGACAACATTTTTGGTGGACCAAAAATCACACACAAAATATTACAAGAAACTGAAATATCAATTATGTTTAGCTTACATTTTGGATGCCTTCCGGGCTTCTGCTTGGATATTCAGCAGTTCCCTTAACACCTTCTGAGCCTGGAATTCAGGTTGGTAGATTGGCTCAACCTCTTCCGCCGCTTGCTTCCGTTTCGTTGACTCTTCCCTCCGTTTCAAGGCTTCTAGCCTATTTTCTTCATTTCTGGCATCTTGAATTTCCTTTAGCTTTGCAGCCACTTCCTTTGCTGTTTTTCCCAGCTCTTGTTGCTGTGCCCTTAATATTTTTTTCTTATATATTCTTATCTATTCTTCTTCTATTCTTTCTCTTGGTTTTTCCTCTGTCTTTTTATCTTCATTGCTTGCCTCTCATTGCTCCTCTGCTTTTCTTTTTCGACTATTTTCCTCTTCCTCCTTCTCTTCTATGAGGTGGAAGGCGGCTCACATCAGCGTCATCAACTTGTGACATGAGCCCTTCTAACTCTTCTTCTTCTGTGATTGGCTTGATCTTTCAGAGCATTACACACCTTTTCGGGAGTAAAAAACAAAAATTTGACACCTATCGAAAACATTACAATAAAGATTTGTTATTGCAACATTCAATTAGACAATAACAATCGAAGATAACACTGCCATGACGAGTATTGAAGTAAATAATTGCATCAAATTTGCTTCGCTCTCAAGTATGTCGCTCATTGCTTTCACCTTATTAATTGAAACCAAAATTTAAAAAAAAAATCTTTAATTAAAATAAATAATTATTTGAATTACTCAAGATTGCTGAGATAATTCATCTGGTCAACGATCAAAGCATTCAAAGGGGATACAACAAGTGTAACACCTTGTTGAAGCAATTCTGGTATGAAAAGAAGCAGACTTTCCTCACCGGTAGGCATGACTGCCAGACAATCTTTACCAGCCAATACAGCATCAATCACTTCATATTTCTAAATACTAAGAAATGGATAACGGTAACTAATCTTAATTTATTCTTTAAAAAATGTGAGAGCCAAGAATCGACGGATAACACATCATCATCGTCATGCATTACTGAAGATGCTGCAGCATCATCTTCCATAAAGATACTGTTAACCAAAAAAAATTTCACAATGACTAGAGAAATCTGTTGTTTGCTAGCAAAGAACTTACCCACTATCTTCATTTTCAACAATTGAGTTTGGTACTACATTTAAGGACATCTTCTTCTCAAGTAGTAGATTTAATAGTAACGAAGCAGGCTCGTGTTTCTCCAATGTCGAAGGGAACATTGGATAAGCGTATAGATTCATTTTCTTCTCCATAGTAAAAGCAACTTGCAGGTGACTGCACTTCATAAGTTTTGCAATCGGTGAAACATCTATAAAGAATCGAATAAGAATAAGGAGAAAACAAAAATACTTTCAAAACACTGACAGACACAGGTATAACGCCTCATCGTGTAACAATCGTAATCTGATCAGAAAATCACACAGAAAACAAAAAGAAAACAAATTTAAATTGCATTTACATTTCGTTTTCTTTTTCGCACCGTTGGTTTGGTGTTGTAAGGATTCCGCCAGGCTCATAGCATGTAAAAAGGGACACTTGACTTTCTAAAGTCACCCTCGCTATTGAAAAGAGTCAAGGCCAAGAGTAACCGACACAAACTAGACCCATAACTTCCAGAACAGTTTAAACCTTATGCCTTTCTAAAAATGCCCCTTTGTTCATGAAAAAGCCAAGGCCAAAAGCTGACGCTACTAAAAATGCGCCCCATTCTTCAACATTTCAAAATGTAATAAATAGAACTAGCAAGTAAAAAGAAGCAGTGACGTTCGCAGTCGTTACAGTCAGTCCGGCAGTTCAGTTACGCCAGTTCATCCCGTCTAAACTGTTCTTCCTCTGCACTACTTGATTCTACCCTATCTGAAATTCTCTCACTGACCAGACTCTTCCTTACATCTTATCTCCACTCTCCTCAACTGTATTTGACCAGACGTACCATCGATTGTCCAGCATTCTCGTATAGTGTAATCATGCGGTAAATACAAGTCTTTAGTAGAATCTTCTTTTATATTTTTATTCTTATGTTAGTAATTTACGCCATCACGCAGCGTAAGTTATTACATTGGTGGCAGCGATCTATCTGAACTCGTGTGTCTTATTTTTCATATATGTTTGCAACTGTGTACCATCACGTCAGGTGCGGTCTCCAATAATTTATTATTGGATGTAAAACTCACAGCCATCGACGTTTATGTATTTTTGGTCCCAGAACCCTCGTGTGGTGGGTACCGAATGAGTAAGATACGAGTCTTACGTCATTCGAAGCGGCTGTCGAAGGTTTAGCGATCGTACCAGGAACACGGCGTGGATCTTGGCAGTCGAGAAGGGATTGATCACGAGAATTTTTCTGGCTTTCAGAAAAAATTCAAACGAGTCAATCAAAAATATTTCTTATTGATTATGTCAAAAAGAAAGTAAAAAATTTAAAACAAACCCTCCAATAATTAAGAAACGGGAATAATGTGCAAAACATATATGTCGTATAGCAGTTCTGTTGGTCTTCGGCCGACTCTGCCTATTTATTTTTTAATTAAAACATAGCAGTCTTGTTGGTTTTCCGCCGACTCTGCCTTTTTTCCTTTTTTCCATAAAACATAGCAGTTTTGTTGGTACTCAGCCGACTCTGCCCCTTTTTCTTTTATATAACAAATAGCAGTTTTGTCGGTATTCAGCCGACTCTGCCGCTTAAATTTATTACAATTATTCATGGCAGTTTTGTTGGTCTTCAGCCGACTCTGTCTACAATTTCATTAATTAAATCGATCCACCGAGCGTCTCAGAGTAAAATTTTGATGAATAGACTTTTTAAATCTGGTTAATGATTTTAACCACACAATCAGAAAAGGTCAACAACCGAATGGAAGGAGTAACTATCGACACTCCTAAGGAGAAATTAGGAACGCCAGGCTTTTTGAAAAGTATAGGGTCGATTTTTAGTAAATTATCGCCTAAACAATTTAAAAGAGCACCAAAATTGCCCCAACCAACTGACGCCATCCAAGTGGACCGCTCGCAACCCTCTTCTGAAGAGGAAGAGGACGAGGAGGAAGAAGAGGAGGAAGACGAGGAGGAAGAAGAGGAGGAGGACGAAAACAGAAAGAATTTAAATAATCGTTCTTCTGAGGAACAAAGAGAAGACTGGGCACAAACGAAAGGGAAAGCGTTGGCTAGAACGCCTATTCAACCGAAACGACTATATCCAAATCTAGAAGAAGTAGAGGAAGACGAACAAAGATTAGGAGCTGATTTAAGAGCTGATTCAGAGGACGGTGACGACGAATCTGTTGACGAAGCTGGACCAAGCAAACCAGTCAGAAGAAATCGCAATCTGCGTGTCAAAGGACAACCACCGACTCGTGTCAGTACACGTATTAGAGGCGAGCCTCCAGCACCACTAGAGAACGAACATATTGAAATAAATGTACTTGTTAATCAAACAGAAACTGTCATTAACGAGCAAGACAATTTGTCAAAAATCAACGAATTGAGCAGTGCAAAATCGTCAGACAGCGAATCTGACGAAGAGGAAATAACGGTAAACAGAAAGAATCTTACAAAAAGAGTAAAACAGAAAGAGAAAGTGGAGACTAGGCCTACAAGCGATTCCGAAGAAGAGCAAGTAACGGTAAAAATAACAAATCCGAGGAAAAAGGTTGAACAAAAAGGGAAAGTAGAAGAAAATAAAAAGACTAAAGTAAGGTCAATAACCCCCGACCGTTTGAGGGAAACAAATACTTTTCGAAAGGTTGAACAAAAAGGGAAAGTAGAAGCAAATAAAAAGACTAAAGTAAGGCCAATAACCCCCGACCGTTTGAGTGAAACGAACCCTTTGAGAGATATTGAATTGTGGGAAACAACAACAACCTTTCCGAAAATGAAAGAAGAAGATGAAACAGTTATCATTAAAAGAAAGTCAGTAACATCACATCAGAGTCATTTTGACAAAATGTATCGATATTTAAGAAATGCAGGGGTCCCAAAAGAAGAAGCGAAGCACGGGGCCTTAATGGCATCAGAGCCACTAAACGATGAAGCCCTTTGCGACAGCGAAGTCGAATCGGAAGAAACCATTTTAGCTAAAGATTGTCGAGTAAAATCAAACCAGAGTTATTATAACAGTCAGAAGCTTTTACAGAATCAACAGCAAATGACTATATCGCTGTTGGCCCAAGTGCCCGCTTTTAACGGAATGGGGTCGACAAAATTTGAAGATTGGATAAAACATTTCGAAAGAGTTATTGACACTTCTGAGTTTGAGGAGGGTAAAAAAATTAAACTGTTGTATTCAAAGCTTTTTGGGTCCGCAGAAGACTGCATAACGACTTTTCAATTATGCTACCCAAAAGAAGCAAAGTCTTTTACGAAGGTAAAGCAATGTCTACATGAGCGTTTTCACGGTGGAGACAGCCGAAAAATGTATTTAACAGAATATAATAACTGTACTCGTAACCCAGGAGAGTCCATCAGAGACTATGCGTGTCGTATACAGAAACTTTATTCGTTTGCTTATCCAACAAAAGCAGGGAAATCCGTAGATCTCGAGATGAGAGAATTAATGATAATGGACAGATTTTTAGACGGGCTCAAATCAAATCTCCGGGAACGTATGAGTTTCAAGGAATTTAAAAGTTTAAAAGATTTAATAAAGGCTACGGAAAACTGTGCTGCTATATTAAACGAAGCGAAACTGGAGAAAAGAAATGTAGAATTTATTAATGCTATATCTACCAACCCCAATTCTCAAGCTTTGTCGGAATCGAAAAAAGAAGCGGAGGTATGGAAAATAGCCTTTGAAAAGAACCAAAAGTTATTAAGCGACCTTCTACAACAAAAGAAAGAGAAAAAGCTGAAAAAACGGGACGAAGGATTTATTAATGCTGTGTCCACCAACACTAATGTTAAATTCAGTAGTGAAAGGCGACTTTGTTATTCTTGTCGTCAACGGGGCCATGAAATCAAAGACTGTCCTGACAGAATATTCATGTAGTGACATAACAAAAAACAAAACAAAACAAAAAATATATATATATAAAAAATAAAAATAAAATCAATCAATCAATCAATCAATCAATCAATCAATCAATCAATCAATCAATCAATCAATCAATCAAAATCAAAAGAAAGAATCCATTGCTGGGTGTTGTTTGTGCTAAATACGTTTTGCACATTTTTTTCTGCATAGGCGCTACGTGCCAATTGCACTTGTTTGTTTTTTCTTTGCTGGGTGTCTAGGGGAATTCAAACAAGCTAAGTGTTTTGGTAATTAAATAAGATGTAAGTGATCTGAGATTTAAGCTACGTGCTCAAGCAATTTAATTACCCCTTTTTTTCATTTTATCTATAATCTAAAACTTATCAGGGTATTATTTTATCATTTATGAGGAAGTGCAATTGTTGACGAACAAGTTAAATGAGATTCACAAAATTTCAAATGATATAATTACAAATCCTCATCAATTCGGAAATATACTGAAATACAGCTTAAAAATCTATTCTCCCTATACTCTCCTCGTTAATTCTCATTTGAAATCTGACGACAAGTCAGAGGCAAAGGAAGAGTTTGATTAGCTTCAAAAATTTTAACTGTCAGAATCGACCTCCTTGCCATTTACTTTTTCCCGTTTTTTACTCCTTTCCGCTCGCATCGCCACTAATTAACCCTCCACTTTTTTTCCGCGCTTTCCGCAGCAGTGGATAAATGCGTTATTTTACTACCCGGTGGCTATTTTAAGAAATGTGGAAACACGTGATCAAGAGCCCTGGGCCTCGCTCGTTCTAGGAAGAGCGAAAGTGATGGATACATCACAAGCTCTCAACGGGGCTGGAAATTATTTTTTATCCAAAGAACTAATAAAAATAAAAATGGAGGATTGTCAATGAATGTCAATGAACTAAAACGATTTATTTTAATCAATCGCCATATGACAAGTCAGAGGCGAAGAAAATTTTTTTTTTTTACTTTCAATTTCAATTTTTATTTTTAACATGCGCCATCTGACGACAAGTCAGAGGCGAAGAAAATTTTGTTTACTTTCAATCTCTATTTTTTATTGTTAACATACGCCATCTGACGACAAGTCAGAGGCGAAGAAAATTTTTTTGTAAACAAACTTTCAATTTTTATTTCTTTCCCACATGCGCCATCTGACGACAAATCAGAGGCGAGGAAAGTTTTGTAATAAACTTCAAATTTTTATTTTTTCAAAAAAGCAACAAATGCCATCTGACGACAAGTCAGAGGCAATGAAAGCTTTATTCAAATTTTCAAAACAAAGAAACGAAAAACAAGCTTAATTTTACAAAGTAGAAATCCTTTTCGACACTGGGAAGGACGGCAAACTGACGAACACGGCGTCAGAACTTAAACTACAATATCGCTGGTTCACTCACATCCCCACTCGGAGCGTGAGTGGAGTAACCAGAGTCCGATCCCCTCAAGGTCTCCACCAAAAGGTTTCTGGGTTAACTTCCGCAGAAGCCCGCGACACAAGAACGGATCAGAGGCACTGGCCTTGCCACTCGCTCACGAAGGGGAGAGAGATCACCATGGATCTGAGCTTACGAGCTGATATATTTAGGGATCAAGCCTTTTATCGGTTAATGCTTATAACCAGACCGGACGGGGTGGAATCTCTACCACACACTTCCTGCTTTAAAAAATTTAAAATATTAACTCGCAACTTACGGCCAACAGGGTAAACACTGTTGATAAATCCAATACCTCAAGGTAAACAAACTACCTACCAAAAGAGAATGAAACAAAAAAACAAATTAAGAAACTGAATACAAGCTTAAGTAAAAAAGATAGGCAAAAGAAACTCCCGAAAGAGATAAAATTCAAAGGCGGTGGGAAGAAAAACAAACAAAAATGATGAAACTATAAAATGAGAAAGTAAACACAAATTCACAACACGATCAACAGATCAGTAGCAGACGACGTCTTGAAACATTAAAAAATGAAGCTCTGCCTACCAGATAACAATAATACGTGCCTAAATCCGTTTTTCGTGAATATCTCACGAACGACTGGAAATACGGCCAAAATAATGGAAAACTCGCCCAAAGGGTCCCGTTTTTCGATTTTGAACGGGATAAAACCTGTTTCGTCCAGAACGTATGACGCGTTCAGAAGAAAAAACTATTTTTTGAAATTTCTCCATTATCTCGTTGCTTATGTTAAAACGCGATTTTCGCGAAACAATTTTGTGTACTAGGAAAATTGTGAAAATTACTACACACGCTCAATTATCATTCCCGAACAGAACAAACATTGTCTGGTTCGAATGAGAGTGTGCGTGCAGGAGTTATTTACAAAAAATTCCGAAAAAATTTGAATTTAGCGCGGGTTGAGAGAATAGTAAGCTTAGAAGCCTCTGCCCACCACGTACCAATTATACGTGCAGGAATCGGTTTTTCGTGAATATCTCACGAACGACTAAAAATACGGCAAAAATAATGGAAAACTCGCCCAAAGGGTTCGATTTTAAGTTTCTGAACGGGACGAACTCGGTTTGGTCCAGATCGTATGACGCGTTCGGAAGAAAAAACGATTTTTTGAAATTTTCCTTGTATCTCATTGCTTATGTTAAAACGCGATTTTCGCGAAACAATTTTGTGTGCTAGGAAAATTGTGAAAAATTCTGCACTCACTCAATTATCATTCCCGAACAGAACAAACATTGTCTCGTGCAGATAAGAGAGTGCGTGCGGGAGTTTTTTACAAAAAATTCCAAAAATTTGAATTGAGCGCTGATCAGGAATAAGGGAAGCTCTGAAGCTCTGCCCACCACTGGAAAACATATACGTTAGAACGGAGAAATCTGTTTTTCTCGTGAATAACTCACGAACGGCTGAACGCTACGAGGAAACAAAATGAAAACCAAAGGGCTCGCAGCAGCCACACCTGCGCCAGTTATCATCATGCCACTTGCCGATACATATTCATCCCGATCAACAGCCGCAGAACAATCAACTGAACCACCACGAAGAAAGAAACCGAGACAACCACGTTAACCACGCCCACAATACGGCCCAGACGGCGAGGCTTTCATCCCAAGAAGACCAAGACCTCAATAAAAAATATCCACATGACATTGTATAATTTTGCAATAGTGCTCCCTTTTAATATCATTAGAATTTTTTTCTTTTACTCTTTTTCCAATCCTTTCATTACGACACGTTCTCTCTTCCCTGTTATGTGAAGAGTAAGGTCTAGCTTGTGGAAGTTAAGGCCATGCAAAAAGCGAGTCTACATTCAATACCCAATTAAAAGGCTAGAACTACATAATGATTTCCAAAAAGAATGCCTGCTATATGGTTCAACTTGGGAGCACGAAACTGACGAAGTCTACAGTCATGGGAAATTGTATCCATGACATCGTGTCCCTAGTCGTAAGCAAGGAATCACATTCAATTGATGTTCAAAAAATTCGGAAGCCAAGATTAATTGTTGCGGGACGCAACAAAAGGGGAGGGGGAGTGATGTAAGGATTCCGCCAGGCTCATAGCATGTAAAAAGGGACACTTGACTTTCTAAAGTCACCCTCGCTATTGAAAAGAGTCAAGGCCAAGAGTAACCGACACAAACTAGACCCATAACTTCCAGAACAGTTTAAACCTTATGCCTTTCTAAAAATGCCCCTTTGTTCATGAAAAAGCCAAGGCCAAAAGCTGACGCTACTAAAAATGCGCCCCATTCTTCAACATTTCAAAATGTAATAAATAGAACTAGCAAGTAAAAAGAAGCAGTGACGTTCGCAGTCGTTACAGTCAGTCCGGCAGTTCAGTTACGCCAGTTCATCCCGTCTAAACTGTTCTTCCTCTGCACTACTTGATTCTACCCTATCTGAAATTCTCTCACTGACCAGACTCTTCCTTACATCTTATCTCCACTCTCCTCAACTGTATTTGACCAGACGTACCATCGATTGTCCAGCATTCTCGTATAGTGTAATCATGCGGTAAATACAAGTCTTTAGTAGAATCTTCTTTTATATTTTTATTCTTATGTTAGTAATTTACGCCATCACGCAGCGTAAGTTATTACAGTGTTTTTGTTTGTTTTGGACAAGGAGTGCCAAAAGAAGGAGCCCACTCCTCTCCCCCCATCACACACACACACAATGGAAAAATGAAAAAAAAAAACATAAGAGAAAAAAAGAGAAAGCAGCTAACAAGTAAAAATAAATGCAAACAAAAAAGGAAATTTGAAGAATTTGAAAGAATTCAAATGAATTTAGGAAGAAAGATGAGCTTTTAGCTATAAAGTTTGAACTCTAAGATTAAAAGTGAAGAATTAATTAAATAAACAATCGTTAATGTCAATTTCTTCCATGGTCATCGATCGTCCTCCTTTTGGTGCTGGATATAGCCCTCTATGTGTTCTTGATAAAGATTCTATTAAAAAAAATACTTAATGAACCATTAGTTAAAAAATCAAAAGAAAATATTATAATAACCATTTAACATGGTGGTTAGGTAGCCATGTACTGTTGGCGTTACTTGTTGAATTAATTCTTTCTCCCTAGTTTCTTCTATTGCCAATACAAATTCTTCACCAGTAAAAAATGTATTACATGGTACTGTTGCAAAACCAAACCCTGTCTTTTTCAACTGTAAACCATCACAAAAAAAAACAATGGAATTCCTTGGAATTCCAAATTTTTCAGCATCAAGAATGAAATTAGCCTAAATAATTAATAAAACAATAAAAGTAACATTTCTTAATTGCAATAAATAGATTACGTACAAAGTGGAATGGACTAATACAAAAGTTGGCCGGATGTATCACTAAAATTGTTAATCGAGAGCCAGGATAATACTTAGATATCACGACATCTAGTAGGTTGGCAATTGGCTGATTTGGCGATTTATTGCAGCACTTATGCATTTCGGATATAGCACTTCGCGCATCGGCATGGGCATCAAACGTTGCGACAAATTTTTGTCGAAATTCAAAATTGATCAGTTGTTGGTTATCCAAACTAAAGAAAAATCAAATGAAAAGTCGATAATGCGAATTAAATAACCTACCCAGGAAAAACGTGAAAAAACTTACTATTTATAGTAGAACCCCTCAGCTCTGAAGCGATGGAAAGTATCCAATGTTTTCCCTTTCGTGTGTCTTCCAACGACGAATAAGTATTCGTGTGGGATTACACTAATCGGATCCATGTTGCTGAATTTAATTTCCTTCGTCGGTTTTTCGAGATGTTTTCGAATTGTTTTACCACCACACTTAGGACATTTCCCAATATAAATATTTGTACAATTGGCAAAACATAAAGAACACGTCATAACCGAAGGTGGATACATCAAATAAAAGTTAGTTTTTGATGCAACTTGTTCAAGTAATTTTTTCTTTGATTGATTTTGTTGCAGAGAATAGTGTTGTTCTATCAAAGAAGTGGCGACCTCACCTTTTGATAACATTTGAGGAATTATTATTGAACTGGAATTGTTGTCCAGCCATGTCACAAAATTAGTAAAACACTCATTGTCATCTAAATTCACCGCCATTTTTAGTTAAATGAAACTACCGACACGTTGCAAAAGTGACGAAACTAGAACACACACTAGTCCTTGGTCAACTGCTCAGTAAAGGCATGGCCTACTCCAGTAACGGCCTAGAGGCTGGCTATCCCTGGATTGCCGAATAGATCCAGCTTAATGTAACTATCACTTATTGTAACCCCCTGGACGTTGCAAACACACACTAAACACACTTGAACCGATGAACGAATAGAGTTTCCAAGATGCGTTTGCTGTAGTGAAACACCCAGCAAATGGCTGCAATGCTGTTAACAGAAACAGGGAAATAGAGGGGGGAAAATAATAGCAATAACTAAGTAAATGAAACCTACTGGCTAACTTGACTCATGGGCTGGCTGGCTGCACGTAGAATGTCTTTCAAACCAAGTGCTGCAACTGTCTTGCTCTCATCCAGTCCTTTGCCACGAGGTTCTTGACGAAACTCTGGCATGTCAGGGTAGAGATGAGATTTCAAGCGGTGAATTTGGGTCTTCAGCTCCTATAGTGTTGAATTTGGGTCAACCTAAAAGAAGAAATACATTTGGTCAATGGTCATTCTAGTGGCAGAGTGCCATACATGTCTGCCACCTAACTCAACTTACCGTTAAAGTTGCCAGCTGTTTTCCCCCTGAAGTACTTAAAATGCCAATCTAAAAGTGAACCCAAAATGAAATGTTATTAGTAAATTTTTAGGTTAATTCAAAATACAAAGCTAGTATTGATAACCAAACTAAATCGACGAGTTATATGATACACACCTCCATTTTGATTTTCGTTTAGTCGAATATCGCTTCTCACGATTCAGAACGAAGCCGACAGAAGATATATAGCAAGTTTTACAACTGAAATTAAAGTTGTCAAGCGAGTGAAGCCTGTGGGCAATTTCAGCTTTTTTAACTAAAAACATATTTTTAATATTTTAAATCTAAAAACATAATGTTTTTCATTATGTTTTTTAAATTAATGCCGGCTAGAAAAAAAGCTAGAAATACTAGTCTGTAATACTCCACACAGTTTTCGTTCACTTGTGACGTTTCCGTGTGTTAAAGTTAAAAATTTTTAACTTGGTTTCAGCAACCTCTTGTGGATTTTATGTTTTATCGGCTATCAGTGGTTACAGCTTACAAGAATAGTCCCTCACGATAAATTTTTTTACAAAAACGTTTTTGAACTTCTGCTGAACTGACTGAACAGATTATATTATTAATATTGCCACAAATTAAAAAAAAACGTCGTTCTTTTAAAATAGAAGAAGAAAAATGAGTGACAAGATAAATAGATTAACTGTTTCTGTGCTGGTTTGTGTATCAGCTGTGTATTTCGCTGCGCTGTTGGTGGTATCCAGTCAAATTAACAAGATTCAACCTGTCCCTTATCTTGACGAGATCTATCATGTGCCACAAGCCCAAGAATATTGCCAAGGAAACTTTTCACATGTAGGGTTTTATATTGTATTCTGATATTTTGTCAACAAATTATCTAACAAAAAATTATTGTTTATGCAGTGGGATAACAGGATTACTACTTTGCCTGGATTGTATCTGATCTCGGTTGGTGTCATTACACCATTATCTAGCTGGTTTAGTAAAAATTTGTGTGAAACACATCACCTACGACTAACCAATGTTGTTCTCAGTTTGAGCAATTTTGTGCTGAACGTTTGGTTGACCAAAAAAATCCATCGAGACTCTGGGGTAAGCTAAAGTGTGTTACCTTGTTTGTTTTTTTAAGTAGAAAGTGCATTGTATTTTCTTTCTGAAATCCAGAAACACGATACATGGAAAGGCATGGCATCAGCACTAAATGTAGCCCTCTTCCCACCTCTTTTCTTTTTTTCATTTCTGTACTACACTGATGTAGCTGCGTCGTTCCTAGTTTTTCTCATGTACGGTCTTCACATGTACGGAAAGAATGCATTAGCGGCTGTTGCTGGTATGGATTTCCAAGTCGTAAATTTAATCGTCTTTGTTAATTTTCACATTTGTCGTGCAGGAATCGCAGCCGTGCTGGTGAGACAAACGTCTATCGTCTGCGTAATCCTTGTAGCTGTTGGATGCTTCTATTTAAGTTTGCAAAAGCTACTGTTGTCAACCAAAGATCGTAAATTCCACATTCTTTCAAGTTGGCATCAAGTTCAAGTAAATAAGAATATGAATAGAATTTTAATTGGAACCATTTTTAAATATTGAATGTTACATTCTAGGTCATTTTGAAAAAGTTTTTAAATTTGAATCCCCCCCAAAAAAAAATTCATACATACGGTACATACATCATCATCGGTACATCATCATTCCATTGTATCTCTTTGGTGCATTTGCAACCTACCGAACGATGTCTACGAGTAAGAGTTTCATATTTGCTTTGGCATTCATTGTCTGTTGTTTTGTCGCTCTGGTGCCTCAACGACTCCTAGAGATTCGCTATTTCTTCATCCCTTTTTTGTTTGTAAGATTGCATATCCGACCCAGTTCTTGGATGGCTTTGTTTTTCAAATTCTCAATGTATATCGCCATTACGATGACATAATCGTGTGCCTCATCGTATAACCATTACAGACAGTTTGTAAACGTCCCCTGTCTTTTTATACGAACCAGCTATTTTTGTTCATGGCGGATTATGGAGAATTGACTGGTCTCACGATAAATTATTTGTTGCAGTACTTCTCCCTTCATTTCCTACCCATTCTTAGTTATTTGATGCTATGGTTTTCTTAGTTATCGGGTGATTTAATAATTTAAATTAAATACATTTCTAGTTAGATCTTTTTTCCGAAATTTCATAGCCCCAATAAAAATCATTTCATGTTTTGTAAAAGGCCTACAATAAGCCTACAATAAGGCTCCGATGCCTGGGCCCCGATACACAGTCCGTATGTCAAACGTCGAAAAATAGGGCCTGTTAATCGTATTTTCGCACAATTTCACCAATATATCTGCTTTTAAAGTAATATTTATTCGTGAAACGACAAGTATATGTTTAATTTGGGCCAAAGACATTCATACCAGTGGTATGAAAGTCCACTGCCACTTGCCTGAATTCCAAATCCTTTCAGGCCAGTGGAGCTAGTAAACATATGTCCGTCTCTACATTAGCTCAACCACACTACTCTAGGGTTGCGATTATCATTGATCAGTGGGCAGTCGCGTGTTGGCGAAGTTGGTTGAAAGGGGGAGGGGCAACTCCGTGAGGGACTTTGGGTCCGAATAATTTAATATTCAGAAAGGCCGACATGGCTTGAGACACTCCCTAAATCGCATTTCATACGTAGAATGACATCTTCACCATCCGTTAATGTGAAAATCCTTTCGCGGGCAAACTCCTTGGTGAAACTTCGCATTTCCGACAACAACGTGCTACCTTTGACAGGAATCAAGCAGGGGGCATGCAGGCTCGCTGTCATCAGCGGATTACGACTGAGTTGTACACTCATTTCTCGGAGACAACAGGGAAAATTTCTATGGAAACAATCTTACCAAAATTCAATCAGCGAGACTGTGGCGTGTTTCGGCAACCCCTCTTCCACTACCGCTGTACACCAGCCAGTCAGCCGTATCAGTTGGAGGTCTTGGCTGAAGTTGCAGACGTAGACGAGGGAAGACTTTCCTACGCGAGGTGTCGTCAGAGGGGGAGGAGTGTCATCAGACAATTCAGTGTAATCAATCAACTTGCAAATTGAAGCGTGATCCTGGACTTGTTGGTGGAAAAACAACTAAAAAAAGAAAAAAAATGTTACTGACGTATTAAAGCACAGCAAACGGTAGCGGTTTATCTTTACTGTCGCATCGTCAGAAGAGTCTGTCAACGTATGTTGGTGGGATTCAGGTCTCAGTTTCTGTTCCAAAATTTTGTGAATGATAACCTATATTTGCATAGTTCACCTATTGACTATGCGAGTTAAATTTTAAACTGACATTTATGCTGGCTACCTGTAACAAGACCATAATTTGGTTTTCTTTCTATTTTTAAGGCTAAAGTGGGGTGCTGTGAGCAACTGATCGAGAAGGAGGAATTTCGAAAAAAAATCGGAGAGCTCGAGAAAGAGCTCTCTAAGCCCATGGTGGTCAAAATCACAGCGTAGTTGCATCAAGACTGCCCAAGTTTTATATTTATCGTTTATTATCTCCACAGTTGATACTTTATATCTATTCTAGTTTAAGAAAGAGTTCTTACTTTACTATATGGCCAGTCACAATTGAAATGTTCCTAACATTCTTAAGAGATGTATTGCTAGTTCTTACTGCCCTCTTCCACTTGAATCATCAGATTATTTAAGAAACCGATAGGAAGAGAAAAAAAGGGAAGAAATACGTAAAAAATTAAATTTAAGTCTTAATTAGGCCTAAAATACATGATTTTAGCATACTCTATGATATCAATCACTGAAGAAAATAAGCAAGACAAAAGTCCTAATAAGAAAATGAAAAAAAACATAAGGTTTGAAATACGTTCTATTATCCTTCTTATCCACATGAAAGAACCCATCAACGTCGCCAAAACTGCATTAAGAACCAGGCATGACAATAACGATGCAGCAATGTCATGCCCCTTTGAAGTCATTTTCCCATTTTGGCAGTCGAAAACGATTTTTGCCATTGCACCGAGAAACTTAGCCACAATTTCACAGAACATCCCGCTGACAGGAATGTTAAGAAGTGACACACGTGATTGTTTCTGAATGAAAAAGGTGAATTTTTGAACCCGTTTAAACCTAATTTTAAACAACATTGAAAGATACTTCCAGCAGGTTCATTTCCTTTTTCAGCGTCATCATTATTTACATCTTATGATTGTTTCTGGATAAAAATATGTGAATTTTTGAACCCATTTAAACCTTATATTAAACAGAATTGAGAATTGAAACTTTCAACAGATTGATTTCCTTTATCAGTGTCATCATTCTTGAAATCTTCCTTTGGAATCAGCGTCAAGGATTCAAAATGTTGTACTCCTAAGAAAAAAATGCATTTTAAACCTAAATTAAAACATAACTAAAAAATCATTTACAGCAGATCCATTTCCTGAAACATTGGAGCTACCATCGATGTCTCCAATTTGGGGTAGGTCAGTAGGCCTATTTAAATTTTCCATTTCTATCAATTTCAAGTAGCATTAATAATGAAAGATTATACAAAATGAGATTTAAAACTTAGAATTTCTTCAGTAGGCCTATGTTTTACAAGACAGAAACGAAACGAAGAACGTCACAAGAGCATACAATATTTTTATTTAAAAATTCCACATTTTACACAACAGAAGTTGCTCTAGCGTTGGAATATTCTCACAAGTAAATTGTTTTGTGTTACACAATTCTTGTTTACATCTTTTATAACAAAATTTCTATGTTCCCATAGGCATGGCATCATTCATCGTGATGTTAAGCCAGACAACATGCTTCAGTCAGATAAATGCCATGTTAAATCGACTGATTTTGGTTCGAGTCGCGTACATATTGACAGAGGTAACGTGCGGGTTTAGTTGGAAAAGATATTTCTTTATATAAGTCGTGCGAGTCTTACTCATTTTTAAAATTGAGTTGAATACGTTAAAAAAGTTCAATCGGTTACTACCGTGTTCCAAAATATTCTGAATTTATGATGATT
Organism: Daphnia pulicaria; assembly: GCF_021234035.1. NCBI lineage: Eukaryota > Metazoa > Arthropoda > Branchiopoda > Diplostraca > Daphniidae > Daphnia > Daphnia pulicaria. Next base: position 8,390,220 of record NC_060919.1, on the reverse strand, counting down.
ATATCACTAAGTAATCCAGAAATAGCCAGGTCTTTTTCAATCATGCTTCCATCTATAAAATCGTAGAAGATTTTCGACATTGCTCCAAAAGCTTTGGTTGCATATCCTATGGCGATAAAGTTCACTGTATATTCATTGTTTCCTCGAGTGCCTTTTTCTACTGTATAAAGAAAAAACAAATATTTTTATGGCTCAATTACTTTTCATCCGACTTTCACTTACTTCATTTTTGCGTTCGTGAAGTGGTATATTAATTGCTCTTTCATTTAATGAATTCTTCGGCGTCCATACTGCTGATTCCCTCTGTTGAAAAGTAAGTATATCATCATAAAGGTATGTATCCAAAATTTGATGAAAAATTATGCTCTCTTCAATGTCCATGTTTCTCCAAATGATGATAAACAAATTGAAATGAAAATATATCGAAGACAAAAATGAATGGAAAGCAAAGTGTGAGTTCAGATGCAACTACGTAAAGCATGTATGTTTAAGGCTGCAGAAAAGAAAGAAACAACAACTATTCGATAGAAACCGGTACGAAAACCAAAGAAAAAGCGCAAAATTTTTGTTATAAAAAAACTCTTTGTCTTCGCTCTCTTTTGCTACTCATTTTCTATGAGCTCTGGGTTTTTTAAGGAAAAGCGGTTAAGAAGAATCGTCTACAGTAAGGGCAAACCCTTGCTCTGAGACAAAAGCCAATTGCAAACCTCTTCTGCGGTAATTGCGCTACATACTCTCCGTAAAAATTATATTCGCAGCAATCGATCCCTCAAAAAAGCTGGACGTCCCAGCTATATGTTGCATAGCATCAAATGACCCATTCTGTGTCGAGAAAGTGGAGCGGTATTAAGGTGGAGAAAGGGAATTAAGAGTTCATTCGTAAATTGAAAGAGAGGCAAGTTCTCCCATATTTCGTGAAGACTAATCGACGGGATGCGACTAGGGACCCTAGGACAGGACGTTGCTGCATCAGTTGTATGGATTTGCGTTAGGGTCTGTATCTTACAAAAAACACGATAGTCCGTTGACTGCCGGAGAGCGTGAATCTTCCATCCGAGAAGGCTAGATGCTCACTGTTTCTTTTACCTTGAACGGCTTGCAAAAGTTGGAGGAACCACTAACTACTGCAATTTTCCGCATCCGGATTACTACGCCTTTGGAGACGAAGAGGAGAAAGCCGTCAATATCACGGATGAAAATCAAATAACGTCATTTCACTCGTTTTCCCGATTAAAATTTTTTTATTTATTTCTAATTTCTAATTTTGTTTTCCTTGATTTCATTTCCTGTAATTATCCGGCTACGTTACAGACGATACGTATTATTCAAAAGGTCTTTCACGACTTTGCATTCGAAAACGATGTAGTAAAACTCGAGGTACGCTGAAAGGATTTTTTCATCGTTGAATTTCAATTTTTCGTCCAACTATGCTGATAAACTAATGGCAATGAGCTGCAGGTAAGATCAGCTTACTTAATGGTGTGGTGGTCGTCACTAGGAAGAGGTCTCGTAAGCCAAATTACTTTATGACAGTTTTTTCTAGTTCTGCACATCTATGGCTCTTTTTCTCCAACATTCATCCAGGCTGTCCCCGAGTCGCGGTCTGAAATCAAACGGCACCTTTGCCAAGGGCGGCTGCAAAATCATTGATTTCACCTGTGTCTTGCACCCTTGACCTAGCATCACAAGGCCGAAGACATGTGAAAGTCCATTAAAGGAAATGTTCATGCACTTTGTGAGAAATTTGCAAGGTAATCCGTGTTGGGGTAAATTATCAACGGTTCAAGGTAACGGTGAACGACTTTCCGACACTTACCTGGTCTACACGAAGAGAGTGACAGTGTCTGGTGAAAGTCGATGCGTGATAGTGTTCTGTATTAATTTCGCTATCAAGACATCCCCACCCACCCCCTACCCTTGTCGCTGCCCTTTCAAGTTGAAATTCCTTGTACAAGGTCGCATTTGTGACAAATATTCAACAAGTCACTGTAATCCTTTTCTTCGTAAATGACCTTTTCAAGATTCACATATTATTCTTCTTCCATCCACGGGCTTCACCGCCAGTCATCACCAAACAGTTATCCGATTACGGGTTCCCTTTTTGGGAGAAGAAATCGGCTAGTCTAATCTCAAGCGTGGAATGTTCGACAGTTAGACCATAGGTCGTGACAAAGTGGTGTAATGATTATTTTGTTATTTTCAGTTACAACTCATTTTTAAAATTTGGTTTTTAATGGAAGGTAGAGGGTGGCATTCGGTGGCAACTATTTAATTTGGAATCCAGATTTCCAAGTATCTGTACAACACTCGACGAGTGAGCCGAGTTCAGACAAGCAGGCGCGGTATTGCAGCAACCGAGGATCCACTCTATCAATTGTTACCAACACAGCCAGGGAGTTTGAAGAATCCTGTGAACGTGCTTTTGCATGTCAGTGCACCTAGCCAAAAGAGTGACGTGGACGAAATTTTTTTCAGTCGCGTAATTTCGAGTGAACGTTCGCACGTAACGGAACGGAAAAACCCGAAAATATTTGCATAATGAAGGTTATTTAGCGGTCTTGTCATGAAATCTAGATTAGCTTTTAACTGGACCCAATTGGCATTCCTTTTGAGTGAGTAATCGTTTGCCGAAATCCCTGTGAAATATTTATTAACCCCATCCAATGGCTTAAATTTGTATCGTTAAATTTCACCCAAGTTGGTGGGGAAGGGGTTGAAGGTTTGCTCCGCCACGAATAACCAACATTAAATGTAAATGCTTCCTAAACGAAGATAAAAACTTATATAGTAATAGGCAACGAGTATCAATCTGAGTAATGTTAAAGTTCACAATGTGGTGGATCCATCAGTGGCAGTGTAATCAAAATGTATGCATTCTCGAAGTATGTAAAGGAGAAGTCACTGGTGAGACATCCGGTTAAACAATAGACAGATGCCTTTACCTAATCGCAGTTTGAGCAATCCTCTGTACTTCATATTCACTTCTCTGATTTTCCGCGTTGTTCAAGTATCTGAGTTTCCTTACACTTAAGGCCCAAAAGAAATACTCTACAGCCTGACGCTAACGAAGGCTGATCACACCGACTACATTTATAAAAACCAATTCTGCTCTGATCTACGTGACCGTAAACGCGACAAAATAGAGTCGAGAAGTCCCAAAGCCACCAACCTACTCCTCGGTGGGTGCTCCTTCAAACAAACGAATTTAAATGGAACGAAACTTAAGGGATACCTTTCAGATTACTGAAATGTATTTGTGCCAATTGAGCGATACATGTTTTCGGGTTTACGCAAATAAAATAATTTCATGTAATGTATTCAAAAGATTCAGAAACGCAACTCGTGATTGGTTTGAATATGATAATCCACATCTACAATATAAAAAACAGGTAAAACAGACCAATGTTAACTTTTGATGATATTTGATGTCTTGGCAGATGGGCTCGACTGAAAAAAAATTAATGAAACCTTCAATATTCCAGAGACAAATGAAAAGCCTTCTAACAAAAACAAACGTATTATGATAGTGCTAACCCTGTCAATTTTGGATACTACAGTGATCACCCTGTAGAAGTGAGTTGCGAGTTACCCCTTTCAAATTTTACAAAGCAGGAAGGGAGTGGTATCAATTCCACCCCGTCCGGTAAGGTTGCAACCACACAACCGAAAAAAGTGCTTGGTCCCCATTATTATCCTGAGACGCTCGAAAGTGGCATTGCATTTTCCCCCAATCTCGAAAAGTTAGAATTGGGTCTACGCTTCACCATTTTTTTTTTGTCATTGGGGGGCGTTCTCGTGGTCGCGGTCATTGCTTCCCCCACGCGGGATCCTTTATGCCCAACCCCCCCCCCCCACTTCCTCCGATTCCACTTATAGCTACTTTGTCCGTGCCATCAATGGTCCCTATTCATCGTTCACAAGCGTAATTCACATAATTCACATAGAAACACGGGTCCAGGGGCAGACATCTAGGTTGTTTCTCCTACTTCTTCACGCCTCTCTCTTCACCGTATGCAACATAAAACTTGTATCACAGTCGTGATCGTAACACATTTCGCTGTCATGGAATTATTTGAAATTAGAACATGGAGTTTGGGAATTATTGGCATGGTGCCTCTTTATTTCGACTGGTGCAATAAAAAAGCTCCTTCTCGTCTTCCGCTACCCCACGGCAAGTTCGTTTCCCACAGGCGAACCGCGGAAGAAAAGGGGTAACAAAACACTTTTTATAAGAAAAGGGGGCGCCAATTATCATCAAGCCTGCGTCTAAATCTCAGCGAACAGTTCCACCGATGCGAAACTCCGATTTCGTCTATATTCCAAACACCAGACATCAGAAGCCGAGATAATCATCCTATAAGCCACCCTAAAGGCAAAGAGAACATTTTGTTTTAGCGAGCGCTAGGTGGCTTATAGGATGAAGCCCGGCATGGCCGAAAAACGAAGTTATTTTTAGAATTTTTTTCCTAAATTTCAATCGTTGATACTCGTTAAGAAAACGCCCCCCATTTAAACTGAAGGAATTTCAAAAGGCCTTCCAAAAAAGGAAAAAATTGAGACCGACAAATATAAGTCAATCAAGTTCAACTTGGTGAGCCGATCCGCTCCCGAATTGCGTGTCGAAACGAGGTCGAAACGAGGGTCCTCTTTGGCTGAATCGAGAATTGGACGGGCTCACAATTAGAATCTAGTTGTAGACTTTGAGCTACCGTTGATAAATTCCACCGATCGAAAGTCGGTCTTGACCATTTAACATAAAAACGCGCTATGTGTCCAAAAGAAAAACCATAACAGGAAAAGAGAATAGATTTGACATACTGGGATCCTTTAAAATGGAATAACGACCACCTAAAGATGAACGAGGGTGGCTGAAATCGCGATAAAATTGGCGTTGATCGTGACCACCTTTAGATCCGGACGCGCGAGGGGCTCCCGCGTTTTCGAGAGCGTTCAGAGTTGTCACCTGCTCGACCAGGGCCTGGGTGAACTTCGGACCGAAGAGGTGTTCCCCACCCGTTGGCAGGACAGCCTTGTCGTCTAGTAGCCCAATATTCTGTGGGTAGATTTGAGCCAGAATGTTGCGGCGTCGCGCGCTCTTGATGTCGTGGTACACCACCGCCCAGAGCTCAGAGCTGTTTTGACCGCCTTGGCGTCGGCTCGAGATTTCTTCTTCTTCTTGAGTCGACTTGCTAGAAACATGATGGGCTTGACTAAGTTAAGGATTCTTAAAGGTTTGGTTTCTGTATATCTTCTCGATTGGGTCGATGTTGGCCTTAGCTGCCGAAGATGACTTAATTGCCTTCAGCCGGATGTAGAATGCCTCATCTAGATTGGGGTTGATCAGCAGGTCGGCGTTCTTATTTAGTTTGGGTCTTAAGGCCTCTCTAGCACTTTTCGCTCAAGTGTCATGTAAGCCTGATACAACCCAGCCGGCCAAACTAGCTGACTTTTCACTTGAGAGACGAAATTTCTTTACGTCTCCCCTTCTTGATGAATCGGAGCCTGAACTACTAGAACTTGAGCTAGAATCGCTTGACTGTTCGGGATCCGACATGATGTTTGCACAACGAGAGCGAAAAGAGATCTGATGTGTTTGAGAGGGAGATCCGCCCACCTGAGCGCCATCTCTCACCTATCCCACGTTTTTGTTGTTCTTTCGTTTGCTGAGAAGCAGCTGAAATATAGAGGTCGCACACAGTCAATGTCGAACAAATTTACCGACAATTATGAAAACCTGCAAAAACCTGAAACATAGTCATATGATGCTTGCTTAGTAGGCCTAGAGTATGGGTTGATCACACTCGTAGACCCGATATATTCCGGATAAAGTTACGGAAATCGTGCATTATTATCCACGAAATCAGACTTTAGGAATAAATATAACCGATTTTGGGTTTTCGGTAATTTTAATTGACTTAATCACCGTTTTCCAAATTTCGGTACCTAGGCTATTGTCTCAATTGTCGTTGATACTATACTATCGATAATCGGTTTAATAATTTAAAAACAATATACGTATCAAAAAGTTCTTCATACTAATGAAATTTTGCTAAGAACATATTAATAATATAATTTAAATTCAGAAGTAATTCACCAAAATAAGTTAAAAGTAACAAATTAATCAATATTTGACGTTGTAAAGTATTTGACGTTGTAATTTCCAGAAATTTCTCAAAATTTCTCAGAAATCTGAGATTTCTACCTTTTTCTTCCTTTTTCTCAGGACTGCACATCGAGAAAAAGAGTGGGTAACCCCTTGTTCATCGTGTCCCCCACTGGACCACGCGAGTCCTGACCAGGGCACTCACTAGATAGCTTCCAGTTGCCGTCGGCTCCCGGTAAGGGCGCCTCTGAAGTTGTTCCGTTTCCCCCCTGCGGTCTCAATCGGCCTCGGAGATTTAGTTTGGGCGTATATCCCAGGCTACTCACTATGGCAAGCACTCATCACCAAGGATCCTGTCTCTTCTGTACACACCAAAACGAAATCCGTCGGAAGAAACAAAATTTGATTTTTCCATGTCGAGTTATACAATGGGACACGGAGTTGGCTGTCGGCCAAAATGTTGTTCCGTTTTAGCGGTGGCGTAGAAGAACTTCTTGCAGAAAATGGCGAATTCTACAAGCACGTCCAAACCAGAGATAATGAGATGGCTTACTCTTTCTAAAGTCCAGCAGTCGGCATTGCCCCCTCCCCCTACTGAGAAGACGAATTCGACTGCGCTGCTCCTTTCGGCGAGCTCAGGAAGCTTTGCCTTACTTGGCGGTAGGGGCGATCCTCAAGGGGGAGAACTACTGGGAAATGCTTCCCTAACCGCCCTAATCTCAAGTTCTTTCTTGAAAAGCCGCGCGATGGAAATCCATAATAGCGGCTAAAAATGAAAAAAGTCCCATCACCGAAATTCAATGGTGCTAGATGAACACTCGATAAGTTGTTGGCTTAATATATTGTTAGCAAGCTCTTTAATTCAATAATTATTGCAATCAATAGCAATCTTGAAATTAGAAATTTCTTTCTCTGCCCTAAGAATTATTGAGCATTATAAGCTTCCTAAGTATAGTACATTAGTTGGTGGCACAGCAGACAAATACTGGCTTGTAAATCTAAAGTTCTGGGTTCGACTTCCGAAAAACCAAATATGATTTGACAACAGAATTGAAACAGTCTTAAGAAAGCAAATGAGTTACGAAATGTGAAGGAGGCTAATATCACATTATGAGATTAAATCCTATACTATAAAAGAATAAGCGTTTTGGGAGGAGGAGTTTACTATGTGCTCACGCGCTGATTGGTCGCCGGAGTTTCTACCTGTTTTGGGTTCTTTACCCTCAAGGGAAAATCCTCGAGTTGCAGCAGGGGAGGCTGAGTCGCTGAAGGGGGGGATCGAGCTAGGGAAGAAAATGTAGCGAAGTTGAACACGGAAATTCGTTCGTTTTTTTACTTACGATAGTTCTTAAGCGAAAATGACGTTTGTAAAAAATGAACTTCATATTTGACGCTAAGGGAAATGTGTTTAAGAAATAATAAAGACTAAAATCGGCTTACTAAAATATAAATAACGAGACGGCAGTATGTGAATCTCACTCACCACGGTTAGAGCTACGGCAAAGTATGTAAAGGGTGGCAGAAAAAGAATAATTTGAAATTGTTTTCCTCATAAGGAAAAAGTTGAAATTAAATCAGCATTTAATTCAAAGTTTCTTATGGAACTTAGAATTAAAAAGGAGAATAGGCCCGCTGGCCCGTTTTCAAGGAGAAAGAAAATCGCTTAAATTTGTTAAAAGCGGGTCTTCTATGTCGAGTCTAATACTATGGCTACTATATCTAATTCATCGCGAAAAATATTGTTCCCTCTAATTAATTATAAAACCGGGGAATTAACGGATAATAATAAAAATAAAAGACAGAAGAAAACGAATTTGATTCACGGTCAAACACAATGCAATTGACTCAATTGCCACTCGGAAAAACGTGAGTGACGAGTAACAATTCAATACCAGTCTTAAAATGAATAAAACCGGAGAATTAAAGTATAAGAAAAAAAATACAGAAGAAAACGAATTTGATGATCAAACACAATGCAGTTGAATCAATTGCTACTCGGAAAAACGTGAGTGACGGGTAACTAATGTAACAGATGGTTACGGAGGGTAAAGATGATTAAGTAGAGATGACGATTCGTTGGGATGATGCACTTTGTATTAGAGTACTAACATTGACAGTACATACAATAATACTGGAGATACAAAGGTGTACGAATGCGTGCGCGAACTCTGCTGGAGTTGCGCTTATATACCTACGAATGTGTGCAGGTTATAACTGGCGACTTTCTATAATATTAGAAAGTCTAAGATCTTACAGCCTAGACACGCGATCATGTCGTTAACAATGAATTAGATATCAGTCCCGAGGCTGCGCTCGTTCTTGATACTAATAGCCTTATGGCGATTGCTCCCATTACATTCCTTCCCTTTTTAAAGAAGAATGAAAACTATATGATAGGGGTAACAACAGAATATTTTTTTTTTTTTTTTTAATTTTGCCCATAGTTTTCCTTTACCAGAAGAATATGCATCTAAATTTTTACTACAATTATACTACACATAGATATATGGTTGTTAGGGTGCATCTTCTACTTCCTTCCCTTTTTAAAGAAGAAACTGCTTCCAGGTGAAGATCAGTTGTTGTTCGTCGTTAAATCCTGCAACATGTCCGTTACGCCGGCTAGTTGGTTCTTGATGTCGCCAGAAATTTTAATGGAGAAAAAAAGCTCCAAGTGGACAGTGGGCTTTTTGTGGCTCTTTCGGCTTTTGAGGGTCATAACTTTTGGGGAAAGTTAGAAGATAGGCATCGTGTGCTCTTCCTGGAAGGTTTCGATGCTGCCGAACCGGGGATGCTGTATCCGGCTTGTCGGCATCATTTCAGTGCGGTGCACGTTAATGATTTTTATTATAAGAAAGAATTTTACAATTTTGTATGCATAATATGATTTAATTGTTAGTTGTTTGTTAGTAGAATTAGTAGAACGGAAGAATACATCTGTAAAGAGAATGTAATTCTTATTGTGGTAAACGTATTGTTTTTCGAAAATTATGAGTATGAGGAGTAGGGATTATGTTAGAGTTAGGTGCTGTAGGATTCTTTCTTGGCCTACCCCTTCTTCGTTTTATCATACCCTGAGGCTCCTCAGGTAACACTACTGGGGTTGTTATCTCATTTGTTTCTGTTGGTGCTGTTTGAATTACGTTTTCGACAGTGGTTTCGGTGTTTTGTTGTGCTCCTGTGTTGGCACCATATATAGGTTCAATTGCGTCATTTGCGTTGGCTATAGTAGGTTGGTGGCCAGCAGTTGCATTATTTTCATTGTTCTCAGGATCTTTTGTTGATGATTTTGCAGTATTTTCTCTTTTTCCGGCGTTGTAGGTGTTGTAGTGGTTGGTTTTTCGTTGTCGGTGTTTGAGTTCTCGTTCTCGGTGTCTGAATTTTCGTTGTTAAATGTTGTTTCACCTCTCCACTTTCGCATTCTGTTTACGTGTACAACTACCGGATACGTATCGTTTTGGTGGCGTATTAAATAGTTTAGGTTAGACAGTTTTTCAATGACTACATATGGTCCGTTCCATCTCATTTTGAATTTACCTTTTTGAGCTTTTAATATCTTTAAAAGCACTACGTCGTTTGGCTCGAAAGAACATTCTTGGAGGTTACGGTCGTAGTAATGCTTTTGTCGCGCTTGTGCAACGATTAAATTCGCTTTTGCCAACTCGATGGCTTCTTGCCATTGTTGAGCGTAGACGTTATTTTGATCTTCCAAGTATCTGTTCCTTAAAGGGGGCCTTAAATCCGTTGGTTCAATGGCATCTCTGCCTTTGAGTAGAAAAAAGGGTGTGTCTCCTGTACTGGAATGAGGCGTCGTGTTGTAAGCTGCGACGATATATCCGAGGTGTTCGTCCCATTCTCGAGGATTGTTATGCGTGTGGGTGGTTAGCATGTTTCCTAGAGTTTGGTTGAACCTCTCGACTGCTCCGTCGGTTTGAGGGTGGTAGGATGTAGTCCTGAGTTGTTTGGTTCCTAACTGTTTACATAGCTCAGCCATTGTTTCGGATTGGAAGTTTGAACCTTGGTCCGTTAAAATTTGAGCTGGAATGCCTTCTTTTGTAATTACATGTTTTATGAACTTTTTTACTATAGTCTGTGCAGTGGTTTCTTTTAATGGGAAAGCAATTACATATCTGGTGACGTATTCCATCAGAACCAGAATGTATTTGTTTCCTCTGTAGCTTTCTGTCACAGGTCCCACAATGTCCATTGCTACTCGTTGCCAGAGGTACTCGGCAACTGGGAAAGGCTGGAGGGGGGCTTTACATGCTTTAGCAGCTTTTCTTTTTGCACAGATTAAGCAGTTGGTTACATGAATTCTGACATCCCTAGCCATTTTAGGCCAAAAGTATTTATTTCGGATATTTGCTAGCGTCTTCTCAATACCCATGTGAGCTGCTAGTTTATGGTCGTGGTATCTTACCATAATTTCTTTCTGGAATTCCATCGGCACGACTATCTTCTCTCGTGATGTGGCCCACAAGCCACTTGGTAATATTTTAAAGGAATCTTCTTCCCCGAAGTGGTCCGGGCGCTCTTTTCCGGTTTGTTTTTCCATGAGCATTTTGCAAAATTTGTCTTCTTGTTGTGCAATGATCCAGTCGTCGACGAAGAATTTAGGGGTAACGATAGCGTAGACAGGACACCTACTTAATGCATCTGCATTTTGGTGTAGCTTTCCAGGTCTATAGTGTATTTCCATATCGAACTGTTGAAGATAGAGAGACCAACGAGCGAGTCTTCCCGTAGGTTCTCTTTTACCCATTAAATATTTTAGAGAAGCGTGATCAGTCACAATAGTGAAAGTTGTTCCAAAAAGGTATGGAAAAAATGTTTTCACCGTGTGGTAAATTGCGTACGCTTCTTTTTCCGTCGTGCACCATTTTATTTGTAGATCGTTTAGATGTTTTGACGTATATGCAATTGGATGCTCTTTTGAGTCCATGATGGACTCTTGTACAGACTCTGGTTCACTGGGGGCACTCGGCATTTGTGATAAAATTCCGCCTACGCCGTAGCCGCACGCATCCGTATGAATGATGAAAGGTTTCGCGAAGTTTGGATACGCGAGCACGGGCGCTGAGCAGAGGAGCTCCTTTATCTTGTCGAACGCTGTCTGTGCCGCAGTTCCCCATTGCCATTGCACTTTGCTGCGTGTGAGCTGGGTGAGTGCATGGACGATGTCTGCAAATTGTTCGATGAATTTCCTGTAATACCCTGCAATTCCTAAAAACGATCGTATATGTTCCATTTTCTTGGGGAGGGGAAAGTCGCGAACGGCTTTTACTTTAGCCGGATCGACTTTCACACCTTCTTCTGAAACTATGTGTCCCAAATATTCCACTTCGCTTTTGGCAAATTTACATTTTTGTATTTTAATTTTCAAGCCAGCATCTAGTAATAAAGTAAAAACTTGTTCCAGATGGTAGATATGGTCTTGAATATTTTTGCTGAACACAATAATGTCGTCGATGTATACCATGACAAATTTGTTAATGATAGAACGTAAGATGATTTCCATTGCACGTTGAAACGAACTGGGTGCGTTGCATAGTCCGAATGGCATGCGCGCGTACTGAAAATGACCGAATTCGCATGAGAAGGCAGTTTTGAATTTGTCTTCGTCTGCGATTTCTATTTGCCAGTATCCACTGAAAAGATCGAGTGTGGTAAACAGTTTCGCTCCGTGCAGTAAATGAAGGATGTCCTCGATGAGTGGTAACGGGTAGCGATCTTTGATTGTTACGCTGTTGAGATTTCTGAAGTCGTTGCAAACTCGGAGTTCTCCAGATTTCTTCTTTACCATTAACAATTGTGCACGATAGGGGCTGGTACTTCTTTCGATAATGCCGTGTTTTTCCATTTCATTTAACTGTTTTTCAAGGAAAGGGCGTAGGGCGAAGGGGGTTTTAAATGGGCGCATCGATACTGCGGTACCGTTTGTTGGTATTGTGTGTTTTAATACATTTGTTTTACCTAGCTCTGTTAATTTACTTGCAAAAATTGACATGAATTTTACTAACACTCCTAAAAATTTATTTCTAACAGGGAGGTCTTTAATGTGTTTTATATCAAAATCTATGCGCGGCTGGTCTACTATACGATATAGAGGGAATGTTTTCTTTTTCAATTGATTAAGTTTAATTATTTTAACAGTTTCGTTTGTGCCTAATCGCATTTCTTTTTTAGTTACGTCTAATGTTATGTTATGTAAATGCAAAAAATCTATTCCCAAAATACAACCTTCTTCTAGTTTTGGTAATACGTAAAAAGTGTGGTGCACATTACATTCGGGGGACAGGTGTAATAACAATTGAAAAATTCCTGTAACGGGCATACTCTCTCCTGATGCACTTTGAAAAATTCTTTTTGTGGTACATGCAAATTCATTTAATACTGCTGCGTCTGGGATTATGGCAAGATATTCATCTGAAATAAAACTAGCAGCCGCGCCAGTGTCTATTAGGGCAAAAGTTTTTAAATGACTAAAAGCTACGGGTACACGCAAAAGGCTATATGATTTGTGTTTAAAATTTATTTCTCTTGTTTTCGGAACTTCCTGGGGTCCCTGGTGCGACATTCTGAAGCGTAATGTCCTATTCCTTCACAACGGTAACATCTAACCTGTGATTTATCTCTGGGGGGTTTGTTTCCGTCTTCCTTTGGTGTAGGGGGGCGTCTGAAAGGGCTTTTGGATCGGTCACGATTTCTCTGATCGTCTTGTGGTTTATCCCGTTGTCCGCTTGAACTTCGGTAGTTGCCGCTGTTAGATCGTTGACGGTTGTGTTGTTGGTTGTCTGTATTGTGGTATTGTTTTTGTTGTTGGTCTTTCCATTGGACTGAACTGGAATTTGAGTTGTTGTACTGGCGTTGTGATGTTCTGCTTCTGGAGTCGTCTCCCATGTAGTTTACGGATGATTCAGTTGTGTTTGATTTGTCACCTAAGAAATTTATGCTGTTAAGTCTCTTTTCTAGTTCCTCTAATTTCTTTTGTTGCTGTTGCATTATTGTGACTGTTAACAGATCCACGTTGGGGTTTTGCTGCGTCGGAGTGGAGGATGCTTGTGGTTCTAATGCCAATTGCTTAAACATCATAGATTCGGCCATAATAGCTGCTTCTTGTGCTTGTTTCCATGTGACATTGGAAGAAGGGAGTCGTTGGAAAATGAGTTCGCGAATGGGTTTAATTGCGCCTTTAAGAAGTATTTGAACTAATTTATCGTTTTTTAATGAATCTAATTCTGGGTCAGCGTTTTGAGGGTTGCGACCGTCGTTGTAAATGGCGTTGTATAGGGCGTTAATTTTATCTATGAAATTTCTTATTGGTACGTTTGGGGTTTGTTGTAAGTTTTCTAATTTAATTATCTGCTTATCTCTGTCGGCGGGATGCTTGAAGTGATCCTTTAAAGCTTGCTTCCAAGCCGTGTATTCTTCATCAGGAGCCTGTATTAGTCGTTGCGTATGCCATTTTAAGGCTGGTCCGCGTAGTCGTGATGCTAAGTTTGTTTTTTTTATTTCTGCTGACCATTTGTGTATGGTAGCTATGGAGTCAGCCTCTGATAACCAAGAAGAAATATATTGGTCTGTTGCCGTTCCGCTGAAAAGTGGTATTGCTTGTATGTCGTCTCGGCGATTCAATGCCGTGATGAGGTCGTTTAAAGCGGTGTTTGCCATGTTGTCGATGTCGTCTGGTAGTGGTTGCTCGTTCAATAGGACGTTGAGGGTAGGTGATGGTGATTGTTGATTTGATACGTTATGAGCTTCAGCGGAGGAGATTGAAGGTAAATCGACGTCTAATTGGTCTTGATAACCTTGAATGACGTTTTGTAATTTTATGTGCTCTTGTTGTATATCGGCTAATGTTGTGTTTAATGTAATTAGTTGAAGTGAAAGTGTTCTAGTTTCGTTTTTTTCGATTTGGAGTGCTTGCTCTACCTGGTGTAATTTGTTTACTCGAGTTTCTAGTTCTTCAATTTGGTTTTCTTGAAAGGTAGCTTGTTTCTGGTAGTTGGAATTGGAAATTTGGAGTTGTGTGTTTGATTGTTTTAATGTAATGATGTCGTTTTCTAGGGTGAAAGTATAATTTGTGGCGGCTGTTTGGTTTTCTCCTGTTAGTTGGTTTTGAAGTCGTTCAGACTGTTGTGTAAGTAAGGATATTTGTTCGTTGAGAGTACTATTTTTTATTTTAATTGTTTCACAAAAGCTATTTGTAGTATCGAGTTCTGATTTAGTTGTGTTAAACAGTTGTAAGAGTTCTTTGTGTGAAATCTGTATATCTTTTAATTCTTTATTTGTATCAATGAGTTGGAGTTTGGTATTTCCTAAGTCAGAGATAGTAGTTTGGAGTTGTTGGAGTAGGTTCTTATGAGCTTTTTCTAATGTAGAGTGGTCTGAAGATTTTAATTGGATTTCGTTTTTGCTAACGGCTAATTCTGATTGTATGTTTTGATATTGTTGAAGGATTTCTTTGTGAGCTTTTTCTAGTTGCTGTGTTTCTTTTTGGAGGTCAGTTATTTGCGCTTGAAGGATAATTACTGTGCTGGAGGTGTCTTGTAGTTCTGAGTTTCTTTTTGTTAATTGCAGTTGGAGTTTTTGTAGTTCCGCTTGAAGGGTTTGTTCTTGATTAGTTTTAGATTGGTTTGAATTTCTAAGTACTTTGATATCTGCCTGAAGTGATTTATTTTCTGTTGTAAATTTTAAGAGATCGGTTTCTAATTGAGTTGCGGCCCTGGTTTTGAGTTCTAAGGCTGAGATTAAATTCCTGTTTTCTGATATTGTGACCTGGAGCTGTGAATCGAGATTAGTTTTTTGGATTTCAGACGTTCGAAATGCAGATTCTGCTGCTACCTGGTACGTCTGAGAACGATACTCTAGGCGGTTTATTTCTAATTCGGCAGTATGTAATTTTTTTGTTAGTTTTCTTTGTTCTTTTTCTTTTGATTTGATTTCAGTATTTAACTTTTTTCTATATTTTTTCGAAGTAGTTTCGGCTGCTTTTATTTTGGCTTCTGCTAACGTTGAGAGGGATTCGGCTAAAGCTGTTTGGTAGGTGTTGAATTCTAAGATTAGTCTGTTTCTTTTTTCGGTTGGATAGATGTCTTGCGAATAATACTGTGATATTGTAGTTCTATCCGAGTCTGATTGTGGGCTATCAGCACTACGGGAGCGTTTAAATGGTAGCGGGCTGGGTTGATTTCTCAAGGGAGTTGGAGGTCTTATTATACGTGGACGTACTGCTAGAGGGAGATTTGTTCGAACGATTGATAGATCCGGGTAGGTGGTAGGGATTGGAAAAGTTATGGCAGAGTATTGAGGAGGGGATTCGATGGAAGGTATCGGGTGGAAAGATATTTCTTGCAAATTGGGATATGCGGTTGGGCTACTAACTGTATGGGGTTCGTGGTCAGGGTAGGTAATGGCTCTGATTTCGTTCTCTCTGGGAGCGGATGCCCCGTGAGGGTCAACTGGGTCAAAATGAGATGGTATATCTGACATTGACTTACTACTATGTGTAGCTAATCCCGCTGTGGGAGCAGCTGGACGTAGGTGGTGATGAATGAAGAGTTGTGTGGTTGTCCGGAAGAGATGATGGGTCGTATAGCAAGGTCGCCAATTGTAACAGATGGTTACGGAGGGTAAAGATGATTAAGTAGAGATGACGATTCGTTGGGATGATGCACTTTGTATTAGAGTACTAACATTGACAGTACATACAATAATACTGGAGATACAAAGGTGTACGAATGCGTGCGCGAACTCTGCTGGAGTTGCGCTTATATACCTACGAATGTGTGCAGGTTATAACTGGCGACTTTCTATAATATTAGAAAGTCTAAGATCTTACAGCCTAGACACGCGATCATGTCGTTAACAATGAATTAGATATCAGTCCCGAGGCTGCGCTCGTTCTTGATACTAATAGCCTTATGGCGATTGCTCCCATTACACTAATCAAAAGACAACAATAGCTACCAGTCTTAAATTAAACTGTTTGATTACGCATCCGAGACTAACACAGACCAAAATTTCGGGGAAAAGACGAATACCTCTAACACTAATATTAAGCGAGGGGCAGACAGAATATCAGGCGACGAATCGACGGGCAGGCAACGAATATTGGGTAATAAATAAACTACGGACAAGAAATGAACAGGCTAATCAAGATATCACGCAATTCAAATAAATTGCAAATAAAAAAGTCTGTACAACTTAAAACGAATAAAAGTGATCAAAAAACGGAAATGGCCTATCAAGAAGAAAATTAACTGGCAAGTGGCAACAAGGTGACAATAAGTTTGCCAGGCAAGATGTCAACAGGGGGAAAAAATTTAAATCACTCTGAATCAAAATAAAACATCAATAAAATCAATTGTAACTAAAAAATCTTCGCAACTTAAAATGAATAAATGAAAAAGGTGACCAAAAAACGAAAAAGGTCTAGCAAGAAGAAAACTAACAAGGCAACAATGAAATTGACTGGCAAGATGTCAACAGGAGAGAAAAATATAAAAAAAATGGCCAAGCAAGCACGGAAATTTGTTAATTTTTTAAATTTACGACAGCTATCAAGTGAAAACGACATTTGTAAAAAATGAACTTCATGGTTAAAACCAAGAGGAATATGTTCATGAAATAATAAATACGGGAATCGGCCATCTAACTTATAATTAACCAAACGACAATGTGTGAAATTCACTCATGTTGATTTGAGCTAGGCAAAATATATAAAGGGTCATGGTGATAAAAATAATTGAACCGCTCTATTTCTATTGTAATACGCTTATTTGACTGAGAAATAGGGCCCCTATGAATGCTTATAAAATTAGTCCTATTTCGTATGGTTCTATAGGACTGTCTATAGTAAAAAGAAATTTACCTGGCAAAAGGAGAATGACAAGGAGACGATAAGTCGGATAAGATTTACGGGCAAGATGTAAAATGGGGGGGGGAGGAAATAATTAAATCACTATGATTCAAAATAAAAAATATTCAGCAATTCCAAAATTGCAACATCGACGACTCTGTAAAAAAAAAACTAACTGCCACTAACTTTTCCGATACAAGCGGAAGCGGAACGGATGTCGCGAGCCTCTCTCGCGGCCGCGGGGGTGCCCCTCCGAGGCCCCCACCCCCGCGGGCTTGAGTCACGCTGGAGATCCTCGCGGCTAAAGAGTGGAGCCCGCGCCAAAAGTTGCAACATTGACCACTCCATAAATAAAAACAAATAACTGCCACTAACTTTGGTTAGGATAGGTAAGGTTAGGTAATGCTATTGTTAGGTTAGGTTAGGTTAGATTAGGTTAGGTTACGAAGTGTAGTAGCTCCGGAACAACCATCACGGCGAAGCCGTGAACAGAAAATTTAGGATCATCACGGTGAAGCCGGGAAATTCACATTCTGTATCATCACGGCGAAGCCGTGAAATTCTTATTCGGGATCATCACGGTGGAACCGTGAAATTCAAATTCGCAATCAGCACGGCGGAGCCGTGAAAATCGGTAAAAGGTTAGGTTAATATAAGTTATGGGTATATTTTCGAAGTAAACGACGGGAAAAGTAAAAGTCCAAATCGCTTACGAAAAACACGAATCCACGTTGCCTTGGAAAATCATTTACGCACCAAATTCTTATGTTTCCGTTGCGTTAGCTTACAACAACGCCAACTTACCCCGTAGGTGGGGCAAGTTGGCAGACTTTTTTTCAGTTTTTCTCAATTTCACAATTTCGTGTAAATGAACATTGTAAACAAATACGATCAATTCATAGAAAATTGAAATCTGAATCTGATTCATTCATTCAATTTGCAAAACGTTTTCATCACTACGTTCTGTTTCCTGCTCGGCTGCTCGCCAATCGTCCGCCATTGTTCGTGGCAGTTTGTGGCTTCGGCGCTTCGCGTCCCATGAGAAATCTGAGAATTTAGCACGAGAAATGTCGTTTACGATAGAAAAAGAAGTTGTGGTGTATATTGTGTTCAATTTTGGTTTGATTGAAGGTGAAAATCATAGATTTTCAACTTTTGAAGTTAACACAAAGAGGCTTTCAGAGTGGGAAAAATGGATTCCTTAACCTGATTCTCAGCTATCTGTGGTCGGTATTTTGATGCTGATGATATTATTAAAGGGAGAGAAATAGGTGGAATTTTCCAGCCATTCAAGAAATGGACCCTTAAAGACCTTGCTGTACCCAAACACTTTCTATGTAATATATTTTGCAAATGTTAATTTGAAAACTGGTATGTTGCTGAAATAACTGACAACTTTTACGTAGGCAAACCTGTTGATCCTCTTGCTGAATCTCTTGATTGTTCTCAAGCCAAGAAAGGTAATTTTCTAATATAATTAAAACATGAACCCCAATCTAACTATTATTATTTTACAGGTGGGCCCAAGATACATATCCCATTCGCTGATTGCAACAAAGAAAATCATAAAGCTCTTGCTTCACAATCTTCTAATAATGGTAAATGTATTTCAAGATTTAATGCCATCATATTGTTGCATACATCTTTCAAAGGCATACTAAAAGGAATACCAAAATTGTTATCATAGGTGGGACCTCTAAACGGATTCCATTATCTGAGCACTGGAAATCGGCAGCCTCTCATTTCCAAAGCTTCAAACAATGGTACTTGAAACAAAGGTTTTAATTGAAAATATATGTTGACATTCTCAATTCCAGCAGGTACACTCATCAATTTAACTAGTCCCCATAAACACTTTAAGATGATTAATAGCATTAATCAAATGGACCAAAATGTGAATGTTATCAATAATTTGTTAAGGGCAGCTCAAGGTAAATCATTGTGGAAGTTTTAAAATATAGATTGTAATTTAATTAGTCTTATTCATTTATTCAAGGTGAGACCAGTGTGACACTTCATGACCTTGGAGTCAACAATTTCCTGTTCCTCTGAGAGACTAGCTTCGACTGATTCTGAAGCAACAGATGCTTGTTTTAGTCAAGAGTCCCTTTCAGGTGATCCCAAGACCCTTCAAATCAACAATTATCCAAATGAAGACTACATGAAATCCTACTTCTATTGTTTAAACCTTTGTGGTCTGTTATAACATTCTATATTGTCCAAATGGCAAATGAACAATAAATTACGACTTCTCCTGTTTTAACCTTTGTTTCCCATTCCATCACATCCCATTTTATCCAAATGAAAAAGACTCGGCGATTGATGAAGAGAGAAAGAAATCATAAATAAAAAAATCGACAATTTTCTTACCTTTTTTTATTAAAAGCAACATTCAGTTAATAATAAAACAATAAAAAACAGACAGAAAGCAGTTGAACAAAATTACAAAAACTTTTCAATAACACTTACGACAAAAATTACTTAAGATTTAGGACGACTTGCATAGAATTATCAATTATATACCAAAAGTCCAAAACAGAAGGAAAACATTAAAAACAATACTCGTCTGCAACACCCTTCGTAGCCACGGTGCAGTACAGCAGTTTATCCGCTAGAGGCACTACAATCGATACGGGAGCTCGGGGTCAGTAGGGATAGGGCTAAAAGGATAGTCGAGGATAGTACATGCGAAACCAGTCTTCTTTATCTATGGTTGGATTCTTCGAGCGATCAAGAACACACCTTGTCTCTTTTTCTGCTGTAATGCACAAATTATCTCGTTCCGACGACTTTAAGTTTGCATTTAACGAGCTTTCACTCGTTACATAATTTTAAGTTAATTTAAACGACCAGCACAGTAATTTAAATGAAAAAACGCGCATTAAATTTGTGAAAAAGCGCAAAACTTTAAAATTTTATTGAAGGCTTCCTGTTCACAATTTAAAAAATCCTTTGATGCAATGTTTCTTCGTGACAAGAAGAACACGCGATAAAAAATGAAGCAAATCTAATTATTATTGCGACGAAAAAATTCGAAACTCGGCGGAATAACCCACTAGTGTTTTTTCAATAAAGTTGGCTAACGTCCGAAGTTGCCAGTTCTTTGGACGTTGACGATTGAACGGTTGAGCCACAGATAAAGACCACTGGTTTATTCTCTCCATAAGAGAATTAACATGTGCAACTGTCGCCAACATTCTTGCTACCCTTCCTCCGATTTCTCCAATCTTGGACTACTTGTCCTGCCCTCTAGTGTACGTTTTCATCTCTACACTCTGCTTACTTCTATTAAATTGCAATGATTCAATTGATTTCTCTGCTTTTGTAATTAGCTAATGTCAAAATTTAATACAATTTGACTTC